>NC_081554.1:191891029-192017051 GCF_963082655.1 Stomoxys calcitrans | reverse complement strand
TTTCTTCTTTAGCCTTGATGTTTTGTTTTAAGAATTCTGCAATCAGCCTCTGCCGCCCATGTTGCTGCTGACCGAATCTGCTCCTCTTATTGTATGTGGGCTGTGCCATGAATTGAAGTTGTTGGTACTGGTATTGCAGCGGTTGAGATGTGTTTATGATTTAACCATGGATTTAGTTGGCGTTTGTGTCGTGTTTGGTAGAGTTTAGGTGAGGTACTTTTGTGACTTTCAAAATACGTTTACGTCATACGTTTTTAAAAACAAAAAATATACAAGTTTTTATACAAATGAAAAATAGTAAAATTTATAAATAAAGCATTTTGTGTAAATTTTGGAATTTGAAAGAAATGTCATAAAAATGGAAAAAATTTCGATACATTTCGAAACCAACTCGTTTAGTTCCATTGAAAATGTTTATTTTTAAGTCGCGTTTGTTTTGATTTATCACCAGTATGTGTTTTACCCTTGATTCGAATTGTTTAAGTCGGGTAGTTCTTTCACGTTTTCCATTCTATAAATACGAAGTGTGCATTTTTCGCAAAAGAAAATTTCTTTTACTTTTTGGTAAGTTTTTCAATTCATTAGCATTGGTTAACCGCTGCTGAAGTGTTTTGATTTTCGTAGAAAATTTTATCAAAGTTTAATTTTTTATAAAATTACATTGAAATGAGTTTTTTTTTTACAAAAATATTCCCAAAAATATCGTTTTTATGTTGTGTTTTAAAAAATTTTCGTTACATTTTTGCAACAGTTTTTTTTTTGTTTTTAATTGCAAATTTTCTTTAACATTTTGTAGATGGAAACTAGAAACGGTCAAATATAGTGTCTTCATATGCATGTGTTCTGTGCACATAAAATTTTAGCTCAATCATAAATTCACTCTCTCTCTAGCCAACCCCGCACGGCCTAACACTGTGCGAAACTTCTTCGTAGAGAAGTTTCACATAGTTGATCTCTGACTCACAAATGTAGCCAGCTTACGATAGGGTATAACCAACGCCGAAAAAATACGGTTATCGCTAGGATTCGGACCCAGCAATTTGGCTGATCTCTTGCTAACTTCCAATTTTCTTCTCGCATTATACTCATAATAATATCAACACCTTATCATCCGTTTTAAGCTTTATTGTTGCAGCCATACCAGCTTTTGTTGTTATAGCCATCCTATCAGGTTTTGCTTCTTGTCTGCTGCAACTTTCAAAGAATTTCAACCATTTTCTTTATATTATATGGCTGGAATTATTAAAACAAATATTATTCCAGCCAAACGTCTTATTACTCAGCATCCTTACCATCACCACCACTGCCGTCCGCCTCTCTTTCCTAAACTCTGTGTATGGAGAGTAAGAAAACCGTTAAGAACGAAAAATTCCTATTGGATATTTTTATAGTGCGCATACTTTTTATGGCCAACATATCCGAAATCCACATTCCGCATCACACCAAGAAATAGATAACTGCAGTGTGGACGGACAGAAAGAGAGGCAGGCAGATACCATACTTGCTAGACGATGACGCCTATTTTGGGCCTATGCTCGTAAAACTAAAGTCGAAGAAACTGTAAGAGAAGTTTGGAATAAAAATTACAAATGCATGAAGAGATGATCACCAGAAATGAGGACACTACACTGAACAAAATTTCATTAAACATTTTTTAAGTTTTGTTTTGTTTGTGAATTCTTAACAAAAGTCTACGCAACGCTTAAATTATTTGAGACAAATCACACTGATATACAGGTTTCCACTTTCAGTATAGAGGGATAAGTCAACTTTGGCCTATAATGAAGATATGGAACTTTTTCCTCTTCAAGAAGTGTTTACAACATTTTCCTTGATAAAACAGAGTACTTCCTTTCAACTAGGAAGACGAAGATAGACCAAACCGAGGATACAACCAAATACCTGGGGGTGATTTGTAAACTGAAGTGTTGGTCACTGTGTATGGTAACGAAAACCCAAAGTTGTAGTATTGCGGATAGAAATGGAGAGGAATTGATCGTTCATGCATTACAACAGGTCCAATGGACATGTTTTGTTTTGCACAAAATGGTGCTATAAGAACCACTAAGACTTGGGCGCAAGAGACGATTTTGAACAACAGGCCCATAGATATACAGATAATATACGAGGCGACACTCGCGGCTATGAGGTTTTAGACGATAGAAAATAGGAACAGGTTGTACCATCATCGAATAGTCGATGCGGCCATAAATGAAACGCTCATAAACCAGAACGAATAGATAGCGATTCTTACTTACTTTAATTGGCTATGACAGAACATTTGTTCCAAGCGTTGCAAGGGCTTCGATCTAAAATCTAATCCTCGATCTAAAATCTCTGATACCAAGTTTTGTGGTGTCTCCCACCACTTGATCTTTGGTCTTCCCGGTTTCTGTGTGCCACCGTGTTTGCCTTCAAAAGATTTTTTTGTTGGAGCTTCTTTATCCATTTTGACAACATGACCTAGCCAACGCAGCCGTTGTATTTTCATGAGTGTAACTATGCTATCGTCGTCATACAGCTCGTAGGTCATACGTCATATTCTCCAATATTCTTTATATTCTCCATTAACGTAAACTGGTTCATATATTTTACGAAGAATCTTTCTCTCAAATACTCCAAGCACTGCCTCATCTCCTTTCACAAGTACCCATGCCTCAGAACCATATAACAACACGAGAGGTGGCCTTGTTTCTAAACTGCTTACTTAATCCAAAGTAGCATCTGTTTGCCAGTATTATTCTTCGCTCTATCTTTAAAACTGGTGTCATTCATTTCGGTTACGACGGTGCCGAGGTAGATAATGTTACTGACTACCATCCGACCATGCCACTATGGACATACACCTAAGCCAGCTAATCCCATGGCAACCGGTTGTACGTACCGGATTGACCCGATGGAGACTTTCATTGGTAAGGGCTGCCGTCTCAGTGTTCAATACACTGCTAGAACAACAACAACAATCTGAGCCAGCAATCGGCTTGTTGAGCGTTCTAAATACTAAAAAGTAACCTCGAAAATGAGAATTTAAGTCAGGAATTCCGCGTCCCTTAGTTGGTTTATGTCTGGTTGGAGGTGGCGATCCTCGTCAATGCCAATGGAATGGTCCAATGGACGGATTGCCGCGGGAATAGTGTGGCCATTGGTTATTTAAAGGCGTCAATAACTCGCCTTTCATATCGAGCATCATAGGCACTCAGTATTTGTGCAAGAGCCGGAGCCGCCCGGCCTCTCACTGAGACTCTCTGCTCGATACCGCTGATTGTCCGCGACTACCGTTGCAGCTACTTCGTCCGGTAGCTCGCAGCTAAGCTTCTCGTGACAGCAATGAACACCTCACTGTTCCAGCCTGTGTGGTGCTCACAGCTATCCCGTGCCGGGATGTCTGATATTGTGTCCCCACCTAAGTGCCGGTATCTGTTAGCCACGAAAGCAGGGCAATGACATAGGAAGGAGACATAGAAAATGGTCCAACGTCTCATCAACTTCTCCACATGCTATCATTTGGCGCACCGATTTTGCATAAGTGAGCTAGTAGTCCTATGTGTCCTGTTATGATACCGAAAGCTTTACTGACCTCCTGTTTGCTTCCTTTCGGTAATAGCCACGTCTTCTCACAATCCGGATCTCTCCATAGGATTTTCGTCATTCTGCCGACCGCCAAATAGTCTGCCCTTTCATTCAACCTTACTCCGTTATGGCCCGGCATCCAAACGATGCGGATTGTGCCATCCTCAGAAGCATTATTTTCCTTACATTACAAGATTGTTCGTGATCCTACCATCCTTGTTGTTGTTGCTGTTATGGCCATTCTACTGTTCGTTAAGATGTCCACAATCGACGTCCTCGCGTTAGCACCACACCACCTCACGCATTCCGTGATCGCCCGGATTTCCGTCTGTAGGACTGTATTATGGTCAGCAAGTCTAAAACAGATCTCAATCCCTGGGTTCTCAATGTAGACCCCCAGACTCACTTTGTTCTGTAGCTTTGACCCATCCGTGTAACATGATTTTCCAGATGGGAATACAAGGGTTCTAATTTAGTTTAAAAGTAAATAAAATGTCTACAATCGATCGAAAAAAAAGCTAAATCATATTCGTTGATCATACACAGTTTCTCTTGATATTCTCTCTTCTCTTAATTTTCTTCGTTTATTTCTAATCTTTGTACTTGGTTCCTCTTAAAAGAGTCAATGGTTTATCTATATCCATTTGGTTGTCTCTAACTTATTTTCATGTTTTTTTTTCTATCTTTGCCACTGTGCAACGTTTTAGCAGTACCCGCAATGCTCACAATGACAACGACAACAAAGCCAAAATTATCCATATTCCACTACCGTAGATAGCAAATTGTTAAAATACCTTTGCAGCATCATCGAAGTCAAACAAGCCTCATCATCACTGGCCAGCATCACCACTGGTTCCTCCAGTATACGTCGTACGTACGTTAGACATTGTTGTTTGGAAATTGTTTGCTGTTGTAGTTGTTTTTGGCCATACACATAATCTCCATCATAAGCCAAAATGCGCGCGCGATTTTCACGTTTTTGTTTATGTTGTGTGTCCAACCGGTTCTCTCAGCATATTCGCTTTTGTATGATGGTGACGATGGCGGGGTTCAACATCAATTGCTTCCAGCTTAGATATTGTTGGCCTGGACTTGGTGGGTTGTTGCCTTCTTTAAATAAATAAAAATGTTTATCTCAACTTTGTTGTCGTCTATGTTGTCTCTCTTGCCAAAGGCTCAGCAGAACATTTTCCTTTGCCTGGTCCGTTCGTCTGTCACCCGGCCAAATTGTTTTTAGTTCATTGTACGTTACTTGGTTGCGAAGGTTTAGTTTTTTTTCAGATACTATAAGAATATTTTCTGGTTTCGAATTCTTGGAATATTTTATGCCACAACCAACAGCAAACGGCAGCAGCAGCAAGTAAAGCACGTCTCGGACGGCATTCCTTCCATCTAAGCCATTTAGCTAACGTTTTTTCGTCTGTTGGTGTTTAGCTGTGTATTGGGTTTTCTTTACTAAAGAGAGTGACCGCTTTTTGTTGAAATTTGAGCGAGCTTGAGGACTTTATATATATTTTTTTATTTATTTTTTTATTTGTGTTTTCATTTGTGTTTTTATTTATTTTTTTTATTTGTGTTTTTATTTATTTTTTTATTTATGTTTTTATTTATTTTTTTATTTGTGTTTTTATATATTTTTTTATTTGTGTTTTTAATTATTTTTTATTTCTTTTTTTAAATTATTTTTATATATTTTTTTATTTATTTTTTATTAAATTTTTTATTATTTTTTTTATTAATTTTTTTTATTAATTTTTTTATTTATTTTTTATTAATTTAATTTTTTTTTTCCTAATTTTTTTTTCTTAATATATATATATATATATATATATATATAAATATATATATATATATATATATATAAATATATATATATATATAAATATATATATATATATATAAATATATATATATATATATAAATATATGTATATATATATATAAATATATATATATATACATAAATATATATATATATATATATAAAAATATATATATATATATATATATATATATATATATATATATATATATATATATATATATATATATATATATATATATATATATATATATATATATATATATATATATATATATATATATATATATATATATATATATATATATAAATATATATATATATATATATATATATATTTTTTTTTTTTTTTTTATATACTTTTTTATATTTTTTAAGAGAATTGTAATATTGGTCCGGCTGTAGGTCAACAACAAATATTTCTTGGTTTTTTATCTGTATTTCAATATTTCGAGTGACTACTTCTAGCAACGACTGACTACGCCTTAAAACGGCAAGACGACGTCAGCCGAAAGATTTCTTTTTTGGTTTATTAATTTATTTTATTTTATTTTATTTTAATTTGACATTGACATTAATTATTTGATTTCTTTATTCAATATTTTAAAAAATATGTTTTTATACATTTTTTTAATAATATTTCCTAATCATTTTTTTAAAAATTTTCCAAATAACTTTTGTATACATATGTTTTAAATTTATTTTCTTATAATTTTTTTTTATATATTTCTTTAATTTTTTTCTTTACGGTTATTGTTTTTTCTTATTTCTTATCTTTTAGGTTGTTTTAAAATAAGTAATTTTTTCATTTATTTTGTTTTTTATTTATTATGTTTTTTATTTATTTTGTTTTTTATTTTCCGTTTTTTATTTATTTTGTTTTTTATTTATTTTGTTTTTATCTGTTTTTTTTATTTATTTTGTTATTTATTTTGTTTTTTATTAATTTTATTTTTTATTTATTTTGTTTTTTTTTTTGTTTTTTTTTTGTTTTTTATTTATTTTGTATTTTATTTATTTTGTTTTTTATTTATTTTGTTTTTATTTATTTTATTTTTTATTTATTTTATTTTTTATTTATTTTGTTTTTCTCTTATTTTGTTTTTTTATTATTTTTGTTTTTTTGTTAATTTTATTTTGTTTTTTTATTATTTTTGTTTTTTTGTTAATTTTATTTTGTTTTTATTTAATTTTTCATTTTCTCATTTTTTCATTTTTTATTTATTTTTATCATTTATTTTTTTCATTTATTTTTTTTTCATTTATTTATTTTTTTATTTATTTATTTTTTTATTTATTTATTTTTTTATTTATTTTGTAAGGTGAGGGCAAATCACCTTAAAGATGTTTGAATTTTGTTTTATTTTTTATAATAATTTTTTATTTTTATTCGAGAACTTGCAAGGCAGCTCGCCAGTACAGTTCTTCGATTGGTATATGCCACAATAGACACCAGGTCTTCTTATGGCTGTATACTCAATTTTATTTTATTTTTAGGTAATAGTTGTTTTTTTTTATATCAGTGCCTTCCAAAAATGATACACAGTTCAATTTTCCTCTTTGTCTTTATTAAAAAAGAGTTGGTGAAGGAATGACAATTTTACCAACGTTGTTCTCATTTAAATAGGCTTTTCAAGAGTCATAATATTAATCCATCTTCGAATTTCACAACAACAAATTATCTGCCTATTACAAAAATGCATCACGTGTCTAACATCAAAACATATAAGTAAGAACAGAGCATACAATTAAACAGGTGAGTTAAAAGAGTTCCGACAGAACGATGATCATTTGGATGTTGAGAGCATTCTTACACGAATGTAGTTACATATCACTGTATTTGTGAGATAGAGAGCTTAAACATGGAGTGAGATATGCCTCTCTCGATGTTATTTACGTTTTTGTATAACAGTTTATAACAATGTAATTTGATGCCGTGAAATACATTTAACATACATAAACTTAACATAACATTTATAAATTGCTAATAACGTTGTTAAGTGGTGCTGCTACAATTTGTTTTTTTATTTATTTATTTTTTTCATTTATTTACTTTTTTATTGATTTATTTTTTATTTATATTTTTTACGTATTTTTTATTTTTTTTTATTAATTTTTTTATTGTATATATAATTTATTTAATTTATTTTTTATTAATTTTTTTATTGTATATATAATTTATTTTATTTATTTTTTATTAATTTTTTTATTGTATATATAATTTATTTTATTTTTTTTATTAAGTTTTTTATATATTTTATTTATTTTTTTATATATTTTATTTATTTTTTTATATATTTTATTTTTATAATTTTTTTTTAATTTCTTTATTTTTATTCTATTTTTTTATTTTTCTTTTTCATGACAACCACTGTGTTTTCAAGTAAGGAGCATTTCTTTTACACTTGTAGTTAATAGTGTAACTTACAACGGTCCCTAAAACATTTTTTGTTGCAACACAACAGTACACATGACAGTAAACAACATTGTTGCCAACGCATTTTAAGATGGTGTCTTGCGGCACAATATTGTGTATAAAGAGGGACGTGTGGGAGTATTTCAGTGATTCTTCTTTTTGGGTCATTTCGGAATCGGTTTTAGTGGTTTATCTTCATTTTCTTGACAATAAAAACAACATTGCGATAAATTGCCTTCTTTTGGGGTTTTGAGACTTTTTCAACATACGGAATGAAATGTATGCTGCCTTAGTGTTTTCTCATCACGTCTCTTGCAGTAAGTTTTACCACTCCTTGCTATGTCGGAATTGTTTATGAGGCTTTTGGTTTGGGTGGTTTATTTGTATTAACATTCAAGTTTGATAAACAATAAAAAAACAATCATTTTTGCTTGCAAACATAATAAAGGGTTACATGTTGCAATGAAAATCAAGATTTGGACTTTTTCAAATAAGTATTAGTAGCGGCGATTGTTTGTAATTTTTTTTTTTAATAATTAAAAATATATACGTTCACATGCTAAAAATATATGTTATTTGTTCCTATGATTAATGATTTTATCATTCTGCCGCAATTTGGGCTACTCCATTGAATCGCTTCTAACAGTTTCTATGCCACTCCCATAACACAGTATAGAGATGACTGTGCAATGAATTGGGGTTTCCTACTACTGCAACACCCTCACCTATCACATTTGGCGACTAGAGTAACCACCGAAGTTGCCATACACATTATAATCTCTTTCTATGCGAAACTACGCTTACTACTATGCTGGAGGTTTAGGTAGTATGTAACTTGCATTTATGTGCAAGTTTTTCCATTTTATGTCCACAAACTGTTATAGTACTTTATAATACGTTGTAATTGCATTTTTATGGGTTTCCTTCATTTCATTCTCGCTCTCATAGTCGTCGTCGTCGTCGTCTGCCGGCCCTCATCGTTTGTATTGACGACGTCGATGATGATTTTTTTTTTGTTATTTTTCCTGTTAAGACTTGGTTTGTTTTTGCTCATGCTTTACTTTCCATGCAATTCAGCTGCGCGGTCGCCTTTTTTATGGTACAGTGTAATTTTCATTTTAATGTTTTCATATTTATTTAGTGGTCTTTTTTAATGTTTTCATCTCGGTTTTTAATGTTGTATTTTCTTCTCCCTTCTTTCATTGTTTATTTGCAGCTTTTCACGTTTAATTTTCGTTGGTGTGTTTTTAATTCACAACTTCACGCAAAAACGAGAAACAACTACCAAGACGACGACCGTTTGGCTGAGAGGAGTTGCAGCCGTAAGAGAGAAGAACCAGCCAGACCAAACAATCTGTGGCTGAAAGCGTAGCAAAGACGACCTTAGCCAAAGTTTTCCTCTGTTGCAGTTGGCCCCAACCAGTGAGAAAAAGAAAACAGAGAGAGAGATACAAAAACTGAAAGAGAGGTCATAGAGAGGATAGATAGGTTTAGATGAAGGAGGAAGCTCGCTCGCTGCAAAAACTCTTAATGTTTTTTGAAGCATAATAACAAAACACGCAAAACCACAATAACAAAAACATCAACAATAACAACCAGAGAAATACTAGCTCCGCAACTATAAATCAACAACAATGAAATCGTTGTTAGCAACATCTATGCATTCACAAGAACTAGAATCTTAAGCCTTTGAAGGTTTTCCTTTCGCCATACACACAACGGCATACGACGTCTACAGCTCTCTACGCGCCGTAGTAAAATTCACTACAACACTCACTATCAGTACTGCTATTTACTTACCACCAACTCTATAGTCAGGCTAAGTGACTCATTACCTCTTTGAACGAGTAGTTATACTCAATTATGGGACATCAGTAAATCTATGCGTATGATTTTCTACACCCACAAAGAAAAGAAAAACGAAGCATCCCAAATTAATGAGCCCCAAAGTTTGGAAGACAACTTAAATAACAACAACAACAATAATTATTACACTCGAATGGTTATACCTTCAGAGATAAAAAAAATATTGAAAACATTTTTTTTAAATCTCAACATCATTTTCTGAGGTGAAAAGAAGAGGAATTAATGCATCTTTAGGACGCCGTACTCTATAGCCTTACTTTGCACAATTCAAAGGGTATGTAATGCAAGCAATAACGTTTTGTTACCAGGGTAAGGATTGTAGTTTTAGTTCCATTGATACAAAATTTTTGTTTAAAGAAATGGGATTTACTGTAAACGCTGCACTTAACACGTTGGGGTTTGGGATTTATGTGGTTATAAACATACAGAAATCCGAGGGCGGTGATTCTCAAAGCAGAAGGTCTGTATTCAAATCCGGCAAAAACATTTACCAGCATTGACCGCATATGTTAGAATTTTTTTGAAAACTCTTCTATTGCAAGGTGGCTTGAAGATCATCGAACGTGAAGGTAGTTATTTGAAAGAATCGGAACTATGGTGCCTTTGACTATCACATGTAGGAACTTCCGCAAACTGTCTATGGTATGAGAAGAGTTACTGAATACTTCGTTTTTTGCCACTTGTAAAAACCTTTTTTGGGCATTTTCTAATATTTCATAATTTTTAAAATTTTCATTTTCTTATATTAATGATTTTCAATGCCAATAACGGTTAAAATACCTTGAGGCGCGTTTTTATTTACTCTGATTTCGTTTTTCTACAAATGTTCTTCCGTTAGGACTATTATATTAACCTACTTGCTGGATTGGATTTTGTTTTACTTGCGCTCGCTGCTCTTCATGTTAATTTAATTATTTGGTTATTCACCTTTACTGCCGTTTTCGCATGCATAGAGCGGTATGATGATGAGCATCTCTGAATACATTTATGCTGCTACTGCTGCTGCAAATAATCTCATCCCTCTCCTCCGCCGAAGAGCAAACAATTGCCGCCGTCTGTATTACTGACGCCAAGTAGGGAGATATCGACTAAAATTGTATATGAACTTTGCTTTATTTGCTTTTCGGTTGGCGCGGCATTTCGAAATTTTTTCGCATTTTTAATTCATCATTAAAGAGATGTTATATTTTTGTTATTGTTACATTTCACACATCATCACCAAGTGAATTTATGGCTGCGGTCTGATCTGCTGATCGACCACCAACACATCTGCATCATTTATAATGGTAATCGTAATATTTGACGACGTCTCTGTGATTTTTCTCTCTGTTAATTGTCATTGGCGGGGAGCGGGGAGAGCAATGAGAGGATCTTGTAGGTGATTTTCTGTGTGTTTTGGTATGGATAGGTCGGCGGTGGGCCCATGTGTGTTGGTTCATACGATCGATCCCCTACTCTTAGAAACAAGTGGCGCTTAAATAAAATTTATTATTGATATTTATTTCGATTTCGGCGTCAAATTTACATGTCTCGTTTTTTTTTTGTTTTAATTATTGTTTAATCTTTTGAGGAGTAAAAAGTATGCCTCAGTTGATTTTAAAATTTTTTTTGTGCAAGAATTGTGGCGCTTTGTTTCTTCGCTTTATCACTTAATGGTAAGTCGTTTTTTTTTAATTGGCGTATATGATGAGATGTCTGCCAGCACGTTTAAATCTGCAGATTTCCTTTCTGGTTGCTACCATCGTAGATCAAGTTGAGAAATAAAGTAGGATATTTTTTTCAAATCCTTAATCCTTAATTGGTGTTATGAGAGTTTGTCATATCTGTTATTAAATGTCGCTGCGGATTGTTTTTATAAAACTCGCAATAACAATTACATCATAATTATGTTATTTAGAGTGTTTTCTCATTTAAGGGCAAATATGCCAAAATATACCATCAGCCTTTTAAAAATTAGCATTTAACAACATTTTAGTTTATTTTTCTTTATAAAATATTTTTTTTTTTAAATCATTCACATTTTTTCTTTAACTGTTTTATGATTTGTTCTTTTATTGTTTCATCATTTTTTCTTTAATTGGTTTATCGTTTGTTTTTTTTTAACTGTTTTATCATTTGTTCTTTGATTGTTCTATCATTTTGTTCTTTAATTTAATTTTTGTTTTGTGTTTTTTTATATTTTTTTTTTATTTTTTTTTTTTTATTTTTTTTTTTATTTTTTATATTAGTTTATTTTTTATTTTATTTTTTTACAATTTTTGCGTTGTCTAGCGTTCGAAACTATCAATACAACTTCCAACAGATGCACAAAATCATGTGTAGTTCGGAAGAAGTGTAATTTGCTACAGAAAGAATGTCTGTCATTACACAAAAATAAATTCATTGGGAAAATAGACAGGTTTGTCGAGCGTTGTTAATGTGGTAATTGTATCATAGATGCGTGTTCGCTATTAATACGAATCAAATACAACATACCAACGCACTGCCCTTGAAGCCATCACACCTAATATGGTTGAAAAGTCTTCTAACCAAAGACGAAACGCGTCCCATAGTGATTGGTGTGTGTTTCTATCTCTGGCTTTCCTTTTCCATTTGCATCTCCGATCATTTAGCTCGTCTTGAAAGAGAAACAGACAAAAATTGTAAAAATTTAATGATCTTCGCCCTAACAGTCAAAAAACTTGAAAAAATAAATATTATTTTTTTTTTTTAAATTTTTATTTGTTTTTATTTTTTTTACTTTATTTTTTATTGTTTTTTTTTTTTTGTATTTTATTTTATTTTTTTTTTTATTCTTTTTTTATTTTATTTTTTTTTTTATTCTTTTTTTATTTTATTTTTTTTTTTTATTCTTTTTTTATTTTATTTTTTTTTGTATTTTATTTTTTTTATTTTACTTTTTTATTTTATTTTATTTTTAATTCTTTTTTTACTTTTTTATTTTATTTTATTTTTAATTTTATCTTATTTTTATTTTATTTATTTTTATTTTATTTATTTTTATATTTAATTTTATATTAAATTTTATATTAAATTTTATTTTTAATTTAATTTTTAATTTCATTTATTTTATTTTTTTTTTAATTTTTTTTTATTTTTTTTTAATTTTTTTTAATTTTTTTATTTTTTTTTTATTTTTTTTTTATTTTTTTTTTTTAATTTTTTTATTTTTTTTTATTTTTTTTTTATTTTTTTTTTTAATTTTTTTTTTAATATTTTTTTAATTTTTTTCTAATTTTTTAATTTTTTTTTTAATTTTTTTCTAATTTTTTACATTTTTTTCTAAATTTTTATTTTTTTTTTTAATTTTTTTTTTTAATTTTTATTTTTTTTTTTTATTTTAATTTTTTTTTTTAATTTTTATTTTTTTTTATTTTTATTTTTATTTTTTTTAATTTTTATTTTTTTTAATTTTTATTTTTTTTAATTTTTATTTTTTTTTTAATTTTTATTTTTTTTAATTTTTATTTTTTTTTAATTTTATATTTTTTTAATGTTTATTTTTTTTAATTTTTATTTTTTTTTTTTAATTTTTATTTTTTTTTTTTTAATTTTTATTTTTTTTTTTTAATTTTTATTTTTTTTTTTTTTAATTTTTATTTTTTTTTTTTTAATTTTTATTTTTTTTTTTAATTTTTATTTTTTTTTTTTAATTTTTTTTTTTTTTAATTTTTATTTTTTTTTTAAATTTTTATTTATTTAATTTTATTTTTTTTTTATTTTTATTTTTTTTTTTAATTTTTATTTTTTTTTTTAATTTTTATTTTTTTTTTTAATTTTTATTTTTTTTTTTAATTTTTATTTTTTTTTTTAATTTTTATTTTTTTTTAGTTTTTATTTTTTTTTTAATTTTTATTTTTTTTTTTAATTTTTATTTTTTTTTTAATTTTTAATTTTTTTTTAATTTCTATTTCTTTTTTAATTTTTTTATTTTTGATTTTTTTATTTTTTTATTTTTTTTTATTTTTTTTTTTGTTTTATATAATCATTTCTTTCTTTGGGTTTAGTTCTAGACATAAATAGTATAAACTATAAATATATATATTATCTATGTTCAATCACCAAAACATATTTTATTTTAATTCAACGTTGAAATAAAATATGCTGCATAATCACTCGTATGAAAACAATAAAATCAACATTTTTATAAATAAAAATGTTTAACGACCCCAACACCTTTGACCGCCTGTCTGTCCGTCTTTCCGTTGGCTCGCTCGACGTCGTTGAAATACAAATTATGTACGTACGTTCAATGATCTTTCTCTGTTAGATTTTTAAGTGCGTTCTTCCCAACTGTGCGAAATCTGTGTTGCTATTAAAACAAATCTCAAGTGCAGAAAACCCAATCTTATCTCAATACCAAAGACATTATGGGAATGCAGCAGCGGCAGTCAGCATAATGTTGTTTGTTATTTATTATAATTATTGTCGTCGTTGGGAAGATTTTGATTTAAGCTAAGAGTGCGCCATATTTGGCCCCTTAATTGAGGATTCATGCAATTTTTTTAAATGCTAGCTAATAATGATAATAATGTCCATTATGTGGTGTGTGGGTATTGGTAAAAAAACCGAAACCATTGTAGTGTTGCCGTTTTTGGGTTCATCAAAAAATGTCGGATTAATTTAGTTGTTCGAAGGTAACATAATACCTATATTAATATTTGAATATAAACATACGCCTATAATAATATAGGTATTTAACATAAGAACTATTTAACTATAAGGTATGTTTTCATTAAGCACTGCGTAGAGCTTAAGGTGGAGTTACATACTATGCGCACGTATTAAAAGCGCATTAAAAATGCAACTCTGCAAACAAACCCCACAGAAGCAAAGCGCAAAAGTTAAAAAATGTTTAACTTTGACGCCTAAAAGCAGTACTTCACGTATGGCAACACAGAATGACGCGCAATTTCAATTGTCAAATTGGAAAACACGTTAATTTTTGCGCGTCGTTTTTGTGGGATTTGTGTAGAGTTGCATTTTTAATGCGTGCGCATGTTATGTAACTCCACCTTTAGTCAATGTTCTATTCAATGTCTATCGATAAAGCAATATAAACATATTTTGTTATAATAATTAATATAACTGCATAACTACCGTTATTCGTACAACTACATAACTACCATTATCCGTACAAGCAATCTTCAAATATTTGTTCTAAAGAGACGTTTTACGCTCAAAAACGTCCAAAGATACATCGCTAATCATTTATTTAGATTTCTTACTTCTACGGCATATTGGTTTGTTTGAAATTTTGGTTGTTGCAAAAATGTTGCTATTGGCAACTCTGTTTTATAATTAAATTTCACTCAAGATGTCGTGGTAGTGATGGTATAAATTTTAAAGTCTTATTAAAAACTTATAGGAATTTCAAGCATTCCGCGAATTTTATACTAAGTTATCAATTTACCATGGGCCACTGGCCATTTGGGGGTTTTCTTTAAGTTATTGCTGTCTTCCAAGGTGGACTTGTGTGTTTGTGTATGTGAGATAGAGAGTATTAGCGGTTGAATAATGCATCTCCAAAGAATTGTGTCATTCTTCAAAGTGGCTGCGAAATGTTTTCTCTTTTTTCGAAATAAAAAAGTTCTATACCACATGAATTCTTTTTTAATATTCATATCACAGTCAGCTTTGAGGAGCGTCACATTTCTTACAAAAATCATCATCATCAACTACACCAACATCAGCAACTTTTTACTTCGTCCAATGTTAGATAGCGACAATGTTTGTTAGTGAGTGAATGTATGATAACACTAAAATAAAAAAAAATAATAGTGTAAATTCCATTCGGTGAATTGTGTGTGTGTACGTGAGCGGTTGCGCGTGCCTTCTTAACCAAGTTAAGAATTTTATTAGCATGTTTTAAATACTAGTAGTGCCGTGTGTGTCTATGTTAATGTATACATTCTGTTTTGGAATTTTAAATTTAGTGCGTGGCAATGAATGGATCCAAATTTACCGCCAAATTCCAAATAATAAGAAACGACACCTCCGTTTATAGTGACTATATCCATCCATCTGCTTGTCTTAGCCTCACAAAGTGGCTGTGAAATGCTTAAAATTGACTTCGATTGCATATCACAGCCAGCTTTGATGAGCTTGGACCTGTAAAAGAATCTACAATGAAAAATAATAAAAAAAAATCTGGTATAATTAAAAAAATTTTAATTATTGGAAACAACTACTTTTTGTGTACTTAAACAAAGAAATTAGAAAAATTTGTAAAAATGCAATAAACTTATATTATTTTTGTACACCTAAAAAATAGTAAGTAAGAAAAAAAATAAATATTATTATATAAAAAATGAGTAAAAGTGCAATAAACAAATATGTCAAATTTATATAAAAAGAATGCAAAGCTAAGCACTGGGTAGCTGTCGATATTGGGATTTCTGAAGGGCTACCCACGTCTTCGGTTGACAACTTCGGTTGAAGCATTTACAAATCCCAATTACCGACTAATAGTCAATCCCATGGCAGCCGGTTGTACGTACCAGATTGACCCGATGGAATTCTTCATCGGCAAGGCCTGCCGCCTCAGTGTAAAACACACTGCGACAACAACAACAACAACCGACTAATAGTGGGTAGTTGAATGGTGGAGTACCACATTAATTTTACCATTGTAGTGGCGGAGTAACAATTCGAAGGGGTATGTTGATTCATTTGCCGAAGTCAACTGATATCGATACCGATTTTTACAAAAATATTTTCATTATATATTTGAATATTATGAAAATGTTGCTTATCTAAGCCTCATCAAGTGGTTGTGATATGGATTATCAACGCATATCACAGCCAGCTTTGATGAGCTAGGATAATCAACGGAATACAACGATTAATTCAATTCTTAGTGTTGTGTGATAAATGGTGAAAAAAAACAAACAAATGTGAAAAATAATTATAATAAACAAAAACTTCAGGATTTGTGCAATGGTTTATTGTCATACTTACTAATACCATAGCGTAGGCGGCGGTATCAGAAAATTTCTTCAATATCGAAATGTTTTCCCCAACTTTATTTTCCAAGTTATTACGTTGTTGTTATTGTAGCAGTTTGTTGTGTTCTCTCTTTCGTCTGCTTGATTCTCTTGAGTATCCAGTAACTCTGGGACTAAGATGAGGTGAGTCCAGAGGGATCTGGGTCGGAGACGAGTGGGAGTGAGTTAAACAGTTGGCGTGTGTCGTGTGGTCCCTGGTCACAATCGGGACATACATCCTGCACATCGGCATAAATTCTTGCTCTGCAGGACTTGAGGCAGCTGTATCTTCCGGATTTTAATTGAGCCAGAACTACTCTGGTTTGCCGGGGGAGGTCAATTTCTTCAGATGCAATGGGAGGCGGTCGCTTTCCAAGGACTACATTCACCCGGTAGCTATTTACTGCATCTCCTACCGTGTCATTCGGAAGCCACCGTAGCGCAGAGGATAGCATGTCCGCTTATAACGCTGAACGCCTGGGTTCGAATCCTTGCCAGACTATCAGAAACAAATTTGAGCGGTGGTTTTCCCTCCTAATGCTGGCAACATTTGTGAGGTACTATGCCATGTAAAACTTCTCTCCAAATAGGTGTCGCACTGCGGCACGCCGTTCGGACTCGGCTACAAAAAGGTGGCCCCTTATCATTGAGCTTAAACTTGAATCGGATTGCACTCTAGATATGTGAGAAGTTTGCCCCTGTTCCTTAGTGGAATGTTCATGGCCAAATTTACAATTTTGCTACCGTGTCTGCATGGATGTTGTCTAGACCCGCTTGTTATGCCGAGGCATGTAGTTATGTCTTCGCATGGGCAGGATTTGTCTCCAGATGGTGATTCACATGAGAACTGAGGAGACAGTCCGAAGGGCGGCATTCTGACAGATTTGAATATTATTCCACTGTGTGTCACATAGCTGATGAGACCACACTGGCGCTGCACATCCTTACCACACACCGGTCAAGTTGTTTGTACGTGGTCAACATGGTTTCTTTGTCAGAACCCCAATTGCTGCCGGCAAGTGACCTGAGGACATTGCTTCTACTTTTGACTTTAACGCAAATAGCCAAAGATCAATATCTGGTTCCTAAAGATCTTATTATCGTAATAACACATTGTTTCTAAATTTTATATATGTATATTTTTTTATAGAAAGTATAGAAATTTCTTTATTGTATCTCCATCCTTCACTTGTTCCTGGGTGTTGTTAAATATTCAGATCTGGAAACTCTGTAATTCGGGAGCTAGATGAGGATTGTCACCTCCACATATAGACATGTGGCTACAACAACAACGTTAGCAACAATCCTACCCCAATAAAGACATTGAAACGGATGCATCTGCCGGTACATAATTAAGCCAGAACTATTCTAGTTTGCCTAGGATGCTATAAAGGAGAATTTTTTTGTTTTGCAAATAGAGAAACGCATACCTTCCACATTTTTCGTAATAATCCCGATAAGCAAAATACGAAATATTATAGCGATCGGTTAACGATAACATGTTCCGCTGGGACATCCAAAGCTGGATGTAGTGCTTCCAAAGAATCTAGTTCAGTATTTTAGGTCATAGCATGAAAATGGTAAACTAAGTATACATTCATATGGAATTTATTACAAAAACACAAACTGTACCCTGCACCGCTTCTGTGGCTGTGAAAAAATGCGCAGTTGCTGATAGTCCGTCTGTGTTTTTTTATACCCACCACCATTGGATGGGGGTATACTAGCTTCGTCATTCTGTTTGTAACTCCTGGAGATATTCGTCTAAGACCCCATAAAGTATATATATTCTTGATCGTCATCATCTCTTATCCGATTTGGCTGAAATTTTGCATGAGGTGTTTTGTTATCCATAACCTTATGTAGCTGTCGTAAAAAACGATCTGGGCCTCAAGAGGGCGTAATTCCTGTCCGATTTGGCTGAAATTTTGCAAGACGTGTTTCGTTATGACTTCCAATAACTGTGCTAAGTGTGGTTGAAATCGGTTCATAACCTGATAGAGCTGCCCTATAAACTGATCTGTTCTTGCATTTTTGAGCCTCTAGAGGTCGCAATTCTTATCCGAAATTATCTGAAATTTTGCATGACGTGTTTTGTTATGACTTTCAACAGCTGTGGCAAATATGGTTTAAATCGGTTCATAACATGATATAGCTGAGCTAAACCGATCTGGGATCTTGATTTCTTGAGCCACTAGAGGACGCAATTATTATCCGATTTGGCTGAAATTTTGTACAACGGCTTTTCCCATGAGCTTCAACATACGTATACGTGGTCTGAATCGGTCTATAGCCTGATACAGCTCCATATAAACCCATCTCTATTTTTTATTTCTTGAGCCCCTAAAGGGCGCAATTCTTCAAATTGGCTGAAATTTTACACAATGACTTCTGCTATGGTATCCAACTTTCAATTCAATTACGGTCCGAATCGAACCATAACTTGATATAGCTCTAATTTTTTCTTTTATCCTTTGTTTGCCTAAAAAGAGATACTGGGCAAAAGAAATCAAGAAATGCGATCCATGGTAGAGGGTATAACAGATTCGGCCCGGCCCGGAACTTAGCATAGGCCAGAAGATATTGATTTAACTTGATTGGTTCAAGAAATGGAAAAATCAAAAGGACACCATACGACTGGGGCTTATGTTAAGAAGCTTAAAAAGGCTCAAAACAAATCTAAATGCAATTCTGTAAGATCTATGCTCTAAGGCTAACGGTCAGAGAATGTATGGACAATATCCAGTGAACTGCTCATGGATACACATTTAACGGGAGACTCTCCAAACAACAACGTGTGTTCGGGGATTGTTGAGTTAATTGTGTCAATAATTCTCTTTGTGAGTCAATAATTCTCTTCTCTTTAAAATCGCTAAGACCTGAAAATATTTCACCGGTTTAGTTACAAACTGCCTGGCTCTGGGAAATACACTATGATTGCATTGGCATGTCGTATATTCCTGAGGGGTAAAAGGTTACAAAGCTAATTGTCATTCCAAAGGCAGGAAAACTGTGCCACATGAAAGCGAAATCCAAAGGACCAATCGCCACGGGAAAATGTTGTCCATTCGTTAGTTAAAAGCACCAAGAGATTGTCGTCCTATTAGTATGTCATGCTTTATGATAAAGATTCTTGAGAGGTTGAAGAATATACAATCTCAATGATAAAGGACTTCCTTTTAAAAGCCGAATTTAGTGCTGCCTTTAATGGTTTTAAACATTGTGGATAGACAAATTGCTGAGACCACTGCCGTGGGCTAAAGAGAGCTTTCTCCTTGGTCAAGCACTGGTTAAGGTCACTTCTTGCCCTCGATACAATGTCTATATATTGTGTGAGGCGATAGAAAGTACTGTACCGCTATACCTAATACACCTGATTGAAGGTACAATATCCCAGATTATAGAAATTAGGTATACGGTACGGTACGGATGCTACCAGACTGGATGACTAAGTGGGCTTTGGCGAATAACTGGGATATAACGTCATAACAACGAAATTTCGTTTGGTGCTTTTCAAACTGTTGATCATACATTTGCATTATTATCATTTGCCTCTGAAGCTGGCCTTTGTATTGGAAAAAGTTTCTCAGAATTTTTTTTTAAATTGAATCCCAAATAAAATGGTTATACAGTGGTTTCTCTGGTTGCTAAATAATAGTTTGTTTAGGTGCTTTTGAAACTGGTGGGCATACGTTGCCATTATTATCATTTGCCCCGAAGGTGTTTCCCTATTTCCTTCTTTTCTTATCTAATACCTTGCTGCACTTGAACTTTTTGTTGACAATTAACTTTCTAATCATAACTTAACCAGCTGGTTGCTAAATAAAGTGTTGCTTGACTTGACTCCAATGGTTTGTTTAGGTGCTTTTCAAACTATTGGGCCTAAATTGCCATTATTATCAATTGCCTCTGAAGCTGGTCTTTGTATTGAAAAAAGTTGATCTTTTTTTAATTGAATCCTAAATAAGAAGGTGATACAGTTGTTTCTCTGTGTGTGTGTATGCTCTTATCAAAATTAAAATTGTAGGTCTGTGTGAGTACTTTTCCAGTAAGAACAGCCTTTAATGTTTTTTTGATATTTACTTGAATTAAACAGCTGGTTTTCATAAAACAGCTGTTCGATGCTGTAAATTTAAGCTGGGAAAAAAACCTCCAGGGTAAATTTGCAATCTCTTAATTATTAAACTCAAAATTACTCTTACTCTCACACATTCTCCCGCTCTCTTCTGCTGGGAAATAAAGTAAGCGAACGACTTCCAGTAACAATTTAAGCAAATTTGCACAAATTTTTAAGTGCACTAACACATTTTGTGTTTACATTGGGAAAATAAATAATCTCGCTTAAGTATAGGCATTGGTTAAATTAAAGGAAAAAGGGGTTGGTGCCTGGAATGACAATTTTATTTTAAGACCTTAAACTTAAATTTAATAACTTTTGAGTTCTTTGCCTTCAAACATAATTCATGCTTCATTTGTAAAGCAACTGTTTGTTTTACAGTTTGACAGTCACATCCGCGTACTGTGTGGGGATTTTGTTACAGAAAAATAATCATTGCTCTTTTTTTCTTAACCCCCACAGGATCTCTTGGATACCAAGGACATCTTCACACATTGAATTAACAACAAGAGGTGAAACTGCGAAAAGGAAATTTGGCATCAAGTCACTTGACTACACGAGACAAGATCGACATTATGTTTCTGGATGAAAAGAAATAAAGGAAGTGATCCAGAAGAGTTCTTAACGATTTTTAAGTATTTGACGACTTTTCATGTATTGAAATAATTGATTATAGATTTTTAGTTAAACATTTTGTGATAGAAAGAATCGAATTGTTAAATAATTTAAGAATTTTTTAAACCCATTGTTTTTAAAGAAAAAACCAAGACTTGTTTTTAATATATAGATAATTGAAACACAAACATCACTCAAGAAAAATATACCAAATATTTAAACAATTAATCACAAAACTTCACCACACTATTTATTGAACCACAAACAAGCAAGCAAACCAAATAGAATAGTCATTTAGAATATAAAGTGACTTACTGTCAACATTAACAGGGCTGACATTACAAACTAGTAGGGTAATATCAAACTGAATTGTACTTGAATACATTCCTTAGATATCATATATACATAAGTATCATATAAAAAAGATCGAAAATGATTTCCGTATCTAGAATTTTATTTAAACTCATACGATTCGTATATTTAAGCTCTCTAATGATTTTCCTACTTAGTTTAACTCCCTTGTCACTGGCTTGTTCTAGTCGATCCCTGCCCAAGCCAAGACCCTCTTCGATAGCCGCACCTACTTCGACCAAAACGCCTGTTACAACTACACAACGTACCACCACTACTACTGCTAGCACCACAACCACTACTACCACCACAACCAGTCGTCCCAATATAACTTTTCCCACTTTTAAATGTCCCGGTGATTATGATGCCTGGTATTGTTTGAATGAGGCCACGTGTTTTACCGTTAAAATTGGCGATGCCATAATGTACAATTGTGAATGTGCCATCGGCTTTGTGGGAGCACGCTGTGAGTTCAAAGACTTGGATGGTTCCTATCAGCCAAAAAAACCTCGTCCCATATTGGAGAAGGCCAGTATTGCCAGTGGAGCCACTTGTATTTTACTATTCCTGTTATTCGTTTGTTTGACTCTTTATTTGCGTTACGATCAAAAAGCCTCCAAATTAATGGTCGACGACAATGAAGATGGTGGCGGCATGTTTGTGGCTCCACCATACCAAGCCTTGGCAGGAAGTCCTACTTATGGCTACAATAACTGTCGTTTTTGTACAGACAAATATTGTTGTTCTTCAAATGATTTTTTCAATGACTCGAAATTTCTTTTGGAAAATGCCAAACGTAGTAGTAGTGGCATGAATGAAGGCAGCGTTGGTGGTGGATCCTGGTTTAGGCAACATATTGAGGCTTTTCCTATGGGTTTCACCATAAAACGTTTCAATAAAATTTAAATTAAAAACTGTCTACGAAAACGAAAAGTCCCTTTTGCTCTAGAAAAAAAAATATCAAAAAAAATTTCATGGAAGTAAAAGAAAATCTTATAAGAAATTACAATTTGGTTGGGAACTTCAACCCATTATCCATCAACGTCCCTTGTCACATTCTGATGAATTTTCATATATTCATTATATAGTCCTTTTTGCTATAGAAAAAAAATCAAAATAACTTTTATGGAAAATTTTAAAAAGAAATGACAATTTTAATGGAAAATTAAGTGAACTTTAAATCATTAACACCAGAACCATCGATTCCCTTGTCCCATTCTGATAAAATTTCATATATTCATTACTATGGGCATTTATATAGACGTAGTATTTTTTTTATTTTTAAATTAACAAAAAATTTAAAAACTTAAATATATCCCAATCCTCTATGTTTTTACATAAAAAAAAAAATATTTTATGACCAGACATAAAATCGTACCTGTTCTCAAAAGTTTTTTGTTCTAATTTTTGAACTACATGTAAAAAATTGCTGACCTTGGACAAGCCCTTCTCCCAAAACATGACTTTTCGTTGTATGACGGGAACTTTTCTAACTAGTTTTATGCGTCTACTTTGCACCAATTCAAACTGCATTAGGATACCTCTTTCCTCACTTGAGCAAGAATTTTTCTAAGACATCTCTATTCTTGGGTATTTTTCTGTGATGATTAGTTTGTATCGGAATAGTGGAAAGTAAGACTTTCTTCTCTCTTACTACGCTAAGGAGAGTTAGAGGACTGTTTAAAAACAAAAGCGTGCTCTACACCGTACTCAATAGTCGTTGTGTATGTAGAACACCTTAATCAATTTGACAAAGGTGTTGATGAAGATATATGGCGCATCAGAAATCACGATCCACCATGACTTTTACAAGTTTTTGCTATGCTATTTTTAGAATAGAAAGCATTGAATATGATCTTGAGTTAGAATTTGTTCGAAAAATCACGAGAAGACTTTAAAGACCAAAATAAAAGAACGCAAACACATTTTGAATTATTAAATTTTGGATTTTTTTTTTAATTTAAATTAAATTTTCTTTAGAACAAATTTTTTTGACAAAATTTCTATAGAAATTTAACCAGTGAATGTTCTCTGGCCTCTAGCCAGTTCAAACCCCGCATATCGAATCCCTGGATCTTGATCATTTTACCCGCACGTAGATATCCCACAAACTGGATTTAGACATTCCCCATATATATGAGTTTTTGTCCGGCTAGCACATAGTCTGCAGTAATCTGCCGTTGTTCTCGCCACTCACATGTCTATGATCTAATGTTTTCTGTTCAAATGTCCACTAAGATATGCAAATACCGCTTTTGAAGTTTTAGGAGTGTTTGCGACACCTCTAGTCAGAAATATTCTGCAATGTCCCTTAGGCAATTATCCGTAGGTGAATCTGCCGCCTCAGTGTATAACACGCTGCTAACCAGAGTAGTTCTGGCTCAATTACGTTCCGGCAGATGCAGTCGCCTCAACTCCTACAGAGTAAGGATTAATGCCGACGTGCAAGATGTATGTCCCGATTGTAACCAGGGACCGCACGATTCACGTCACCTGTTTAACTGCCCAGCCAGACCCACTCGACTCAGACTCATATCCCTGTGGACGCACCCCATCTTAGTCGCAAAGTTACTGGGCCTTGACACTTAACAGAATCAAGCAGACGAAAGATAGAACACAACAAACTACAACAACAACACACTGCTACAAAAATAACAACAACTGGTTAAAAATAAAAACCTACCATAGTCATCATCTGAGGTATCCGATTTAGAGTATTTCTGCTGTCTCAATCTTTGCGTTAGACAAAACCTTTCATATGAATCTTTCACCGGCAAGCTGATCTTGCTACCTACTCAGTCATCAAGTCTTTAATTCCTGAACTATTCATCAATTAACGAAAGAAGCTAACTTCTGACATATCAATGAGTGCTGTTCGATTCATGGTCAGCGTTAGTGTACTTCATTTTGATAGCCGAATCTGAACGGCGTGCCACAGGCGACAGCTCTTTGGGGAAAAGTTTTTACATGACTTGCATGCATGACAGTACACACAAGTTTTTACATGGCAAAGTACCTAACAAATGTCGCCGGCATTAGGAGGGGTTAACCACCGTTGAAAAATTTTCTAATGTTCCTGGCAGGATTCGAACCCAGGCATTGAGCGTCATAGGCGGACATGCTAACCTCTGCGCTACGTTGGCCTCCAAGGACATAAGAGCCATAGAAAAAAATTCTGATAATCTCCCCAGGATTCGCGTCATACGAGTATATGTGCCAGCGTGCCACGGTTATTGTTGTTGTCGTAGCCACATTTTCAATCTCCTGTGTGAACAAACTCGTTCGGGTTGGCCATTGGTTATTTAAAGGCGCCAATAACTTGCCTTGTCATATCGAGCATCATAGCCACTCAGTATTTGTACAAGAGCCGGTGTCGCCCGGCCTCTCATTGAGACTCTCCGCTCGATGCAGAAACTCTGTGTGGAGCATACCACCATCCGCAACCTGTGGACGCGCCCGGTAGCTTTCAGCTAAGCTCTCGTGACACCACACAGATCGGACCTCAATGTTCCAGCCTATGTGGTGCTCACAGCTACCCCGTGCCGGGGCGAGCCTCGGTGGTCTCCTTATGTAATGGTGTTGTTGTTGAAGCTACATTTCCGTGGAGGTAGCGATCCTCGTCAAGATCGAAAGGTGAGCAAGCTGTATCCGGCCCGTTGCGTTTTTTAAGGACGCCAATATCTCGCCTTATTGTCTCGAGTATCATGGGCTCTCAGTATTTAAGCAAGAGCGCCATGTCTCTCAGACATCCGTGAGGCATCCGATTTAATATTTCTGCTGTCTCAGGCGACACACTTTGTGGAAATGTTTCCAGAAAAAAATCTCATATTCTCTCCATGATTCGCATTATAGGAGGACATGCTCAGCGCGCCACGGTGGTCTCCTTATGTAAATGGTGTTGTGTTGTTGTTGTCAAGATCGAAAGGTGAGCAGCTGTATACGGCCGGGTTGGTTATTTAAGGGCGCCAATAACTCGCCTTATCGTCTTGAGTATCATAGGCTCTCAGTATTTAAGCAAGACCCCCGTGTCGCCCGCCCTCTCACTGAGATCACTCGATATCGCTGATTGTCCGCGACTCCGTAAACGAAGTATTCCACTATCCGTAACCTATGGACCTGCGGCCGTTAGCTCTCAGTTGAGTTTCTCATGATGACGAAACACATCACACAAATCGCAGCTCAGAGTTCCAACCCGTGTGATGTACATAGCAATACCATGCCGGTATGTAAATGGTCGATGTTTGCCATCTAGAGACAGCCCGTGATGGTTCTTAAAGCTGCAATCTGACACATCTGGAGTTTAGCCTTTTGCTCACTCATGCTGAGATTCTTAACTAGGTCAACCAGGTTTCTTTTTTCATACCTTAAGTGCTGTTGGCTAACGACTTGAGACCGTATGGGTAGTATCGGCGGACGTTGATAAGAGGCTTTCGAGGCTAATCCCTGGGATCTTCGGGTGATTTTCAGCCTTAATTTTATTGCATTAACATTGACCACGAGCGCATTCGTTCGCACAGCTTGTCGCATTGCCTTTCGTCTTCTGCATAGGGAAGAGAATATCCCCAAAGTCGAAGCCTCGCACAGTTTAACCAACGGCGTCTTGTATTTGCATTTCTAAACTGCATTGGAAAGAATGAGATGATCGACTGTATCGAATGCCTTCGATTGGTCTCCCCATATGGGGAAGAGAATACCACCTTGGCTTACTACCCCACACTAAACTTCATTGAAAAGAGGGGGGGTGATCGACTGTTTCGAATTTCTTTGATAAATCAAGGGCCACCAAAAAAAGAAAAGAGCAAATTTTCCCATTCAGACCGTGGCTCCGTGATAATGATCTGCTGCTGGAAGTGGTGATGAACTTCAACACTCGGTAGGAGTAGCGTCTTCAGTATCTTTGCACTTGGGAATAGGAAAGAGATTGGCCTATGTGATTAACCTCGGTATGCAGATTTCCCTGGCTTGGGAACAGCGTCATCCGATCCATTTTCCTTATCTCCGGTATATTACAAGGTTGGAGATGGACGAGGTGAGAGTATCATCAGCATCGGCATTAAATATATCTACCCTTATTCTTGTCGACGAAGTCAAAAATCGACAGCAGCCGTAGTCGAATATCACATTTCGTGGTATTCTGTAACTTTACTCCTTCGACAGTTTGATAATAGAAAGATATTGTGGTAAATAAAAAAAAAGTACTACTTTTATACTTTTTTTTTATTTACCACAATTTATTTACCACAGTTCCATACTATTTCGACAAATAGTCGATTTCGACTTACATGATACCAAAAATGTAAACGAATTTTCGTTTTCGACAACCATAATAACATTTTGTAAAAATTTCGACATTCAACTACGCCATCGCCAACCGTAATAAGGGGGATTGCCCGGACCAATAGCTTTTGGCGGCTTTGCTTTCCTTATCTTTCCTTATGAGTTCGGCAATATTTTAAGCTTTGAATGACTGTGTTTAGCATTGACTGGAAGTCTCATTGCCTTAACGAAAACGCGTATTTTTGCTTCGCCTCTTAAGGGTGCTCGACAAATTTCCTGCCCAAGTGGCCTACCAATTTTCGTAGTTCATTGAAGCGACTCGACTTGGATCTCACTCCTTGAATTCAAACAGAAGGCTGTCTACTTTCCCTTTTCAGCAGAGAAAACGGATAGTAGCGCAACATCTTTTTCTTAGTAAACAATTTGTAGTACATTTTAAGTTCTAAAATCAAAACAACTATCGGTTTGAGTCGTTATAGCCAGGGACTTGGGACTCATGATACTCATTTTACCAAACAAATGTTAAATGGCTCTTGAAGATTTTTTTATTTTAGAAATTTTTGGACCATTAAATTATAAGAAAAACTTGTCATCTTGCCCATGCGCCGCCCTTTAAAAATAGCTGTAATTTAAAAACTTAACTTTATAATAATTCCCATGAAGAGCAGAATATCTTGATAAGAAGCCAAATATCTAAGTAAGAACGTGATAAAACTGACTAGTTGATAAATGTAAGAAAATGATTCCATTGTCGTATTATATAAAACTAAACAATAGCAGGACACCAGGACAACACTAGGAAAAACAGCAAAATAATCAAAATGAAATTAAAAAAAAAAATAGAAATTGCTAAAAATTAAGTAACGCCTTTCAAGTGCTTTATTTAAACTTATATACAACAACAAACTACAAGTATAGAGAAAATTAATCTCAACTTATAAAATCACACTTAACGAAAAAAAACACGATTTTTTTTTTACATTGGCATATTTTACAGAAAACATCGCTGACAAAATCTCACTACCTGCACATATAGACTTAAGTTTTAAATTATTTATTTTATGCTAATTTAGAATTTTTACCTAAACATTTTTATGAATTTTATTTGTTTCGTTTCGTTTCTTTTAAAATTTTTTATGACCTCAAGATCTACACACAACCACACAAGAAAAGTATTATTTATGTAACAAAATTTGCACACTTTCAAATGCAAAATTTAAAAAATAATAAAATTAATGTTATTAAAAATAAGTGTTTTTTATTTATCATCACTACTACTGGCAACGGAAGTTGGTATTCCATATTTTTGTATACACCAAACACCATAGCGGCCCATAACTTGTTAATGCCCATATACCCACTATGGATATTTGTATCAGCCATTTGAAATCATTATATGTAGCCGCATCCAAGGAATATTCCACAAATATATCCGTATCATAAGCTGTATACATGCTGGCCATAACCAGAGTATAGGTCATCAAGCCCCACATATTATGCAGGGTTTTGTTGAACAATGGTTGCATAAAGTTTCGCATTTCATTAGCATATAGGGCACTGAGACCACTCACCAAGCCCAAGAGTAAGAGAATGGTTGTAACTAGACCTGGAAAAAATAGCACATACTGTTCTTTAATGGTACATGGGGAAAAAGGAATTTAAAAAATACTCATAAATATGTCTTAAACAGTAGCGCAAATTAGGGCAACGGAAGGGCACTTCTTTTTTCCTTGAAAAGGGTACTTTTCCTTTTAGAAAGGTACCTTTTTCCTTGAAAAAGGGTACTCTTTCTACACTTTACTTTGAGGAAGGAGGCCACCGTAGCGCAGAGGTTTGCATGTCCGCCTATGACGCTGAACGCCTGGGTTCGAATCCTGGCGAGACCATAAAAAAAATCATCATCATCGGTGGTTTTCCCCTCCTAATACTGGCAACATTTGTGAGGTACTATGCCATGTAAAGCTTCTCTCCAAAGAGGTGTCGCATTGCGGCACGCCGTTCGGACCCGGCTATAAAAAAAGGAGGCCTCTAATCATTGAGCTTAAAATTGAATCGGACTGCACACATTGATATGTGAGAAGTTTGCCCCTGTTCCTTAGTGGAATGTTCCTGGGCAAAATTTGCAATTTTGCTTTGAGAAAGGATTCTTCTATTATTAAAGGTAAATTTTTTAAACTTAAGCTTAAGGAAGCTAATTTTTATTACCCTTTTCAATGAGAAAGTACTTTTATTGTCCTTTTCCTTTAAAAAGAGTACTTTTAAGTACCTTTGGCTTGATGAAGTATTCTTTTATTACCCTTTCCTTTAAGGAAGGCTACATTTATTACCTTTATCCTTAAGGAAGGGTACTATTATTACCCTTAAGACAGGGTACTTTTACAAACCTTCACCTTAAGGAGGGTACTATTATAACCCTTCAACTTACGTAAAGGTACTATTATTACCCTTAACCTTAAGGAGGGTAATTTTATTACACCTAACCTTAAGGAAGGGTACTATTATTACCCTTAACTTTAAGGATGGGTACTATTATTACTTTTAATCCTCAGGAAGGGTACTATTATTGTCCTAAACCTTAAGGAAGGGTACTATTATTACCCTTAACCTTAAGGAGAGGACTGTTATTATCTTTAACCTTAAAGAAGGGTACTATTATTACCCTTAACCTTAAGGAAGGGTACTATTATTACCCTTAACCTTCCCTAAACCTTAAGGAAGGGTACTATTATTACCCTTAACCTTAAGGAGAGGACTGTTATTATCTTTAACCTTAAAGAAGGGTACTATTATTACCCTTAACCTTAAGGAAGGGTACTATTATTACCCTTAACCTTAAGAAAGGGTACTGTTATTACCCCTAACCTTAAAGAAGGGTACTATTATTACCCTTAACCTTAAGGAAGGGTACTATTATTACCCTTAACCTTAAGGAAGGGTATTATTATTACCCTTAACCGTAAGGAAGGGCTCTATTATTACCCTAAATCTTGAGGAAGGGTACTATTATTACTTTAAAGAAGAGGGTCTTCAGAATACTATTGTTGCCCTTAACCTTAAGTCAGGGTACTACTATTACACCTAACCTTAAGGAAGGATACTATTATTACCCTTAACCTTAAGGAAAGGTATTATTATTACTCTTAACCTTAGGGAAGGGTACTATTATTAAGCTTAAGGATTGGTACTTTTAGGGTACTTTCATTGCCCTTATACTTTAGGAAGGGTACTATTATTGCCCTTAACCTTAAGGAAGGGTACTTTTACGGTACTATTATTGCTCTTAACATTAAGGAAGGGTACTATTATTACCTTAGGGAAAGTTGTTATTGTTACCCTTAACTTTAAGGAAGGGTTTTTTCAGGGTATTATTATTACCTTTAACCTTAAGGAAGGGTACTTTTAGGGTAATATTATTGTTCTTAACATTAGGGAAGGGTACAATTATTACCTTGAGAAAGGGTACTATTATTACCCTTAATCATTAAGAATGGTACTTTTATTACACTTAGCCTTAAGGAAAGGTACTATTATTACCCTTAACCTTAAGTAAGGGTACTACTTTTACTCTCAACCTTAAGGATGGGTACTATTGTTACCCTTAACCATAAGGTATTAAGGAAAGGTGCTTTTATTACCCTTAACCTTACGGAATGGTACTATTATTACCCTTGACCTTAAGGAAGGGTACTGTTATTGCCCTTAGGCTTAAGGAAGGGTAATATTATTACCCTTTACCTTAATGAAGGGTGCTATTATTACCCATAACCTTAAGTAAGGGTGCTATTATTACCCTTAACCGTAATTTTAGGGTACTAGTATTACTCTTCACATTAGGGAATGGTACTTTTATGGTATTAGTATTACTCTTAAAATAAAGGAAGGGTACTTTTATTACCCTTAACTCTGAGGAATGATTATTTTACTATCCTTAACCTAATAAAAGGACTCCTTTACTACCACCTAATGAAGAATTTTTCTATTACACTTTCTTTTGTGGAAGGGTACTTGTATTAACCTTGCCTTTGATGAGAAAATGTACTTTATTACTCTTTTCCTTTTTCCCATGAGAAGTAGTGCTCTACTACTCTTTCCCTTAAGAAATATTACTTTTATTATAATTTACCTTGGAGAAGAATAAATATTCTACACTTTCCCATGTAGAAAAGAAATTTTCAACTCTTTCCCTCTAGAAGGGTAAATTTTTACCCTTTCCCGAGTAGAAGGGGTAATTTTTACCCGTGTGGAAGGGTACATTTTTACTCTTCGCCGTGTGGAAGGGTACAGTTTTACACTTTCCGGGTAGAAGCGAGCCTGAGGGAATCATTATCTCGGACAGCTGATAGGAGTCGTCACTGTTCATTGCGCTGATTCTATAGCACGATATGCTCTCAACAGCGATCCATTCACGTCCAGCTCATCGGCCACCTTGTTTCCCGCCGCCTTTTGATTGCCCGAGACCCAGCAGAGCGCGACAGCCTTCCCCATGGTTCTAAAAAGCTCCTGGCGCGACCATAGCATCGTCCCCAGTGACTTTAGGATGACTAAAACCTTCTCCTGATCCTAAAGCCAGTCACAATATGCAGTGCTTTTAGTCAGGATTCCGCTGTGTCTGAAACACAACTTGTGGAGCTGCATTAAACGAATTCACTTATTCGCTACAGGTTCATGCATTTGGATAAAAATTGTACAGCTAGGGTACACTAGGTTAGATTAGAGTGGCAGTCTTTTGAACAAACCCGCTTAGACTATTCTAGTCCATTGTGATGCCACAGTAGACAGACCAAAGCCTCAATCCCATACCGGATTGACCCGATGGAGCCCTTTAGCGGCAAGGGCCCTTCAGTGCACAACACACTGCTATAACTAAAGCCTCTGGTGGGGAATTGAATCCACAACTCTCGATATCAACCCGGTTACCGAGGCGCACAAGACAAGCTCTACCTTAGTCTGTTCTTAAATTCATTTCTACTTACCCACAATTCCATGTAATGTATGGAAATGTATATCTTCAATGCAAATTTTTATTCCTACGCCCACTAGACCAACTATGGAGCCGATAAGCTGCAACAACCAATGCGTTCGGGTTTTCTCTATGCGATTACAAAGTTTAGTCCAAGCATTGCCCCGATAATGGGCCATCAAACCTTCTGACATTAAGCAGACGAACTAAACGAAACAAAAACATAGACGGTGTGAAAAAAAGATAACTGACATCATTAGCCAAACAATTGCGTGACGACATACATACATCCATCCAGTTGGGTTAAACTTCCGCATTACCTCTGTTTCGGTACTTACCCCAACGGTACATAGGATCGCATGAAATGGAATTTCTTGCAACTCTACACGCAGGCACATCCAGCACATGTAGATGGTAACAAAACCGATCAGTAAACGATTCAGGCTAACCAAACCGAATTCTATTATTTGACATGTTGTTGGAGATAGTGGATTGGATTTTTTAGGGCTTTTTGTTTTCTCCACTTTGTTTATTACAATTTTTCCCGTTTGACGCATATTTTGATTGATGAGAGTACTTGAGGTTGATCTAATGCCTTTGAAAATATTTCTCCAACTAATCATCAATTGATTGATTTCGATATTCTGTCTCAGTAGCAGTTGACATTACCACCTCTTATCTTTGATCTTGGGAGAGAGCTAGGTAGCAAACTTTATGGATAGCATAGCACCTTAGCGTTGGAGTAGCTTTTCTTTTTTTCAGCACTGACAAGGAGAGTTTCTCATCCCGCGCTATCTTTTACCTGATTAATTTCAATATGTACCACATACATATTTGGCCGTCCGTCTGCCTGACTACTATTCGGAGAAGGTTCACTTATCTTCACTTCACTTTGTTTGGAATATCTAAAGAGACATACATGGCTTCATCTAAGGTAATTATAATACAGTTTTAGATGTTTTTTGGAAAATCAAAATACATTGAAAGAAAATTAAAAAATAAATTTTAAAACTTCTGTAGGATTTCTCCTATATCACTGAGCTCCTGACAAAAGTAATTATCAAACACTATGCGATTGAATGAAGCAGGACAAATTGTTTCTTCGATGTAATGGGAATTTTCTACAATGAAACATGAAGGATTGCATATGTATCCTCCCAGATGCTTTAACATGTAAAAACGTAGTAAGTTCGGCCGTATCGAACCACGAATAAATATATCACCTCGTTCATAATAACTCCACTGTATATCCATAGTTACATATATCCAAATAAGGGCTGATCTGCACCATATGTGATTCAGAACCGTAATTGCCAAGAATTTCAAGCGATACTAGATCCTTCGAATTTCAGCGAAATCATGTAATAAATGCAAATGTTATGGGCTAAAGTTCCTAAGTCGGCAGATCGGTATATGGCAGCTATATCTTAATAAAATTTGATATTCACATATATAAGTCGGATGTCGGGGGATCTTAATGCAATGCAACTGACTATTTTAAATTTCAGCAAAATCGCATAAAAATACACTTTTAACGGGCTTAAGACCGAAAATTGCAAGATCGGTCTATATGGCAGTTAAACCCAAATATTTTTTGAGCTGAACCATATATACGTTAATTAAACTGCAGTTTACTTCACGGCAAAGAAAATAATAAATATTTAGAAAATGCAAGCGACGCAAACAGCATGACTATAAGAGCAGAATTCTGCTTACATCATGTTCTTAGAAATCTCATTTATATATATTCACACGCGCCATCAAACAGTCTATGTGCGAACTTCAAATTCTTTATCTATATATAATTTATCTATGGCTCTGCTTGTTTTGTTTTTGACTCCACTATCATGTTCAACTCTGTTACTTAGATGGTTGTTGTCTATACTATTTCATCAATCAGAATGCTATGCTTATTAAACACATCTCATGATTACATTGCAAAGAGGATTGAAGTAACAGAGAAATTTTGGTGTTCTCGAAATTTGACATTAAATGTCAAGCTTATAGGTGTCGGTAATAATTTTATTTTTCTCAAAAGTAAGCAGTATATGCTTACGATGCTCGTTATGACAAGGCAGGTTATTGGCGCCTTTAAATAACCAATGGACATCTTGTTCCCGCGGTGAATGGTCCTTTGGAATGGAACGAACTTGCTCACATACAGGAGCTTCACATGAAAATGTGGCTAAAACAACAATATAATCGGGAGATCGATTTATATGGGAGCTATATCAAAACATGAACGAATATGACCCATTAACAAACCCAATCGACCCACACTAATAAGATGTTTTATTAGTCCAAATTTTAAGCGCCTAGCTTTACTCTTTCGAAAGCTAGCGTGCTTTTGATGGATGGGCCGACATGGCTAAAACGACTTAGAATCTCAGAATGTCAAGACGATCAAGAATATGTATATATTGTTGGATCAATATTTAAATTTGTTATAAACGGAATGACGAAATTAGTATTCCCCTATCCTATGATTAGGTTAGGTTAGGTAAGGGTGGTAGTCTTTTGCAGACTCACTTGCATGATGGAGGGTATAATAAAATAAACAAATTTTAAATTTATTACATGATTTTTTTTAATTAAAAAATTCGAACCATTTTGAATTATATCTTTATGGTATATCTAGAACTATAGACTAAATTTATAATTTACTGAGTCTTAGTTTTAATCACACTATTCAATGGTGGTAATTTTTATGCATGCATTTTTCATACCCTTAACTGAATACTCCTTTTAACTGAAAGTCTTAATTATGCTACGCATTTTATGAAGCAATGATTTTAAAGGACCCCATGAGGATAAGCACAGGGTCATTAGTGTCAAAACCTTCATAAGGATGGTAAAATCATTGGAGGGACTTTTGCGTGAAAAGAACCCAGTGTTATAGCCATAAAAATGGGCCACCAAAGCCACTGCAAATGTTGCAATACCCAAAACATTGTGGAATGTTTTGTTCAAAAGTGGACTTAGGAATTTTTTAACACGCACTGAATACAAGGCAGCCAGTCCAGACAACATGCTGATGCAGCAAAGTATAAAGGCAGCAAACCCTGAAATAAAAGTTTAGTTTTAGAGAGAATAGCCAGAATTTGAAAGTAACAATGGCTTACCCAGTTTGCCATGAGTCGATTGCAATAGAAAACCTTTTTGTATACATTTGATGAGCACACCCGCAATGCCACAAGCACCACCTAAAGACTGTAGCATCCAGTGCATAGTGGTTTTTGTAGTCCTGCGATAGTTGAATGTCAGCACATTGTGATTGTAGTGGCACATTATGGCTTCGGCCATAAGAAAGGAAAACTAAAGACAGGTGAAATAATAATAAAATATATATGTTGATTACTTTTAACTCGACCTTATTTATTCAATATTGTTGTTTTTATTTCAAGCTCGAGGTCTTTCTGGTTTTTCTCTTTTCTTTATTATTTATGCATCAATATTTCGCATTTCAATGAAATGCATTTTCAGGAATGATCTACAACAAATTAAATTCATTTTTAAAACTATTGACATCACTGTTTCTCTTTTTACAAAATCGCACACAAAGCCACAAACACAATTTACTGACATAAAGACGAAATTAGATAATATGGAGAAATCGAATGTAGTATACCAGATCAAATGCAATGGAGATAAACTACCGGATGCCAAAATTATTTATCGGAACCACCAAAAATAAAAACTAGACTGGCAGGACATAAATCTAACATTAAATTAAGGAGTAGAAAGAAACACACATCAAAACAACGGCATTAGCAGATAACTGTGCAAGAGAACACCATGAGCCAGACTTAGAGAGAGTAAAAAAAATAGATAACGAGATAAATTACAACAAGAAACTAACGCTAGAAACGCTACACATCATCAACACGACAACAACAAGACGCATGAATTACAAAGCAGACACAGCGGGATGTGCGAGCAACTACATATAGACTGTTGGTACAGCGAGTGAATAACGTCCAATAAGAAAAACTACAAAACAGTAGCAAAGCAGACAAGGACTGTTGAAGATGGTCGCATAACTATAAGGTTATTGTTTGTGTTTTGTTTCTCATTTAGATATGTAAGTTTAATAAAAACAAAAAATAGAAACAGTGATGTCAATAGTTTAAAAATAAATTTAATTTGTTGTAGATCATATCTTGAGAATGCATTTCATCGAAATTCGATGCATAAATAATAAAGAAAAGAGAAAAACCAGAATGACCTCGAGCTTGAATTAAAAACAACAATATTGAATAAAATATATATAATATATTTTTAATCAAATTGTTAAGGCACACCCTAATATTTGTATATATTTTGGCTGTTAGATTTCAACGTCTTTCGTTTATTATCTTAAGTGATAAGCAAAAGATTTGAAAACCTAGATTTCAAAACATTGGAGTGGTGTGTAAAACACGCAAATTCGCACATCCCCAAATACGTGATAGCTTATAGTGTGAACCTGCATCAAATCATAGCATACAATTAATTATCTAGTCATGAAAATCAATAGATATTGAATTTGAGTTGACTAATAAGTAAACGCTTGCCTCAACACGATTTGCATATAGTCTGGTCAAGTGTTCTATGCCATTCGAAAGCAATGGATGGCCCCGTCCATAGAAAAAAAGGGCATTTACCATATCTTTATTTGTTTGAAGATACTTTGCCAAGTTAAAAAATTTATTTCGGCTTGAGTATAACCTGTACCGTATAGCATGCAACTTTGGGAGGTTTGAAGTACGGGGGTGGCTAAACGCATGACCGAAAAGTTGTTTTCTGGTCAGAAAAACCTAACAAACCAACTCGCGCGAATGGGTTTTAGAAAGAAACAGATAAGGACGGACTAAAGTGGGGCGAAGCCGACCTTTTGATACCCTACACCACATTGGATATGCAGGCTAAGCGGTTGAACTCGCACGAATGGGATTTAGTAAGAAACAAGTAAGGACGGGCTAAAGTCAGGCGAAGCCGACCTTTTGATATCCTACATCACATTGGATATGCAGGCTAAGTCGTCAAATTAAAAATTTGCTTAAATTTGATATGTATAATTTTAAAAAAATAGGCTTTAGAATAGGCTTTAAAAGTGCCCTACAGGAAATGTGTAGTCAATTGTCCCAAATATACCGGTCCTAAACTGGATAACTAGTTAGCTGTCACAGCACTATCCTTAAGGGAGTGAACAGTTTCAATTGTCATAACTTATGATTGTGAAATATTTATACACACCACCGAAGGATGGGGGTATATTCATTTTGTCTTTCCGTTTGCAACACATCGAAATATTCATTTTCGATCCTATAAAGTCTGTTGAAATCACGCTACAGTCTTAAAAAATAGATATATTGATCTGAAACTTTGCACAGATTTTTTTTTGTTCATAAGCAGGCACTTTTGTTGTCGGATATTGCCGAAATTTAGGCCAGTGAGTTGTGTAAGACTCTTCGACATTTTTCTTAAGCCGATATCTCGATTTAAAGTCTTGGCCCATTTATAATCCGATTTCACTGAAATTTGACACAGTGATTTAGGTTAGGCTTCTCGACATCCGTGTCGTATTGGTTCAGATCGGTTTATTTTTAGATATAGCTACTAAAAAGACCAATGTTTTGTTATACACAATTGAACAATGACTTGTACTTATTAGTGTTTGGTCCAAATCGGAATATATTCCGATATAGCTGCTATGGGGCATTATGTATGCATTTTGACGAAACGTGATTTATACAATTACCCGAGGTGATGTGTATCCAAAGTTCGAAACTTAACGCCTTTTTACTTGTTTAAAAAGTCACTTTGTTATTGTTAACAATTGCTTATCCGTTAAATATATTTGCTAACTAATGTTATCTCCGTTAAAAGTATTTATCCAGTGACAGGTTTGGGACTTTTCCCGTAAGTTGAAAATCGGGAAACGCATATATATGGGAGCTATATCTAAAACTTAAAAAAATCTCTATGAAATTCAGAAACCTTTGTACCAAATTTTGTAATAATCTGTTAACAAATTACTAAATTATTGAGTGTTATTCAAAATCGGACGAAAATATATATGGGAGCTATATCTAAATCTGTCAGTCATAAGGGAATCCTTTGTGTCGATTTTCGTGTGAATCGGCTAACAAACGACCAAATTATTGCAATACTAGTCGAAATCGGACGAACATATGTATGGAAGCTATATCTAAATCTGTACCGACTCCTATGAAATTCACCAATAATGTCGAGGCTTATAAGAGAATCCCTCGTGCAAAGTTTCGTGAGAATCGGTTTACAAATGACGATTAATTGCAATTTAAGTCCAAATAGGACGAACATATATACGGAAGCTATATCGAAATCTGAACCGATTTTTCCCAATTTCAATAGGTTTTGTCTCTAAGCCCAAGAAAATGATTGTGCCAAAAGTGAAGACCATCGGATAAAAATCGCGATCTGTACTTTGTACGCCAATTAACATGGGCAGACGGACATACCCAAATCGTATCAGAAAGTGATTCTGAATCGATCGGTATATTTATCAATGGGTCTATCTCTCTTCCTTCTGGGTGTCACAAACAATTTCACTAAGTTATAATACCCTGCACCACAGTAGTGGTGTAGACAGTAAGAATGCAAATTTTGCCCATGAACATTCCAGTAAGGAACAGAGGCCAACTTCTCACATATCAATGAGTGCAGTCCGATTCAAGTTTAAGCTCAATGATAAGTCCGAACGGCGTGCCGCAGTACGACACCTCTTTGGAGAGAAGTTTTACATGGCATAGTACCTCACAAATGTTGCCAGCATTAGGAGGGAAAACCACCGCAGAAAATTTTTTCTGTTGGTCTCGCCAGGATTCGAACTCAGGCGTTCAGCGTCATAGGCGGACATGGTAACCTCTGCGCTACGATCGCCTCCAATAAACCAGTAAGGAAAGGCAAAAGTCGGGCGGAACCGACTGTATAATACCCTACACCTACCCCATAAGTACAAAGTTTGAGCTACATCTTATTCTGAACTAATTTTGATGGACCTCGCCGGATGTTTTTAGATGAATTATTACACAAATACCCAAAATCTGACGATCATATATAAGAGAGCTATATCTAAATCTCGTTGTGAGTTGTGCGAAATTTTGCCAAGATTGGCCAATAAATGCGCTCGCTCTGGAAGTAAAAATAGGGCGATATACATATATGGCAGCTATACCTAAATCTGAACCGATTTCTATGAAATGTCGAGTCACAATATAATCCTTCTGCCAAATTTCGAGAGAATAGGTTAACAAATGAGCAGTTTATTGCAATATTTCTCAAAATCGGACAAACATAAATATGGGAGCTACATCCGAATCGAATTTGACCAAACTCTATAGATATTGTAGTAGTCGCCGGGGAAACCGTTGTACAAAATTTCACACACCATGTCGACTTCTCCCAGTGCTCACGTTAAAGTCCTAACGTTGCAATGACCAGTCAGAACTCCCATAGGCAGTCTGAAGATATGCATCTTCAGCCCCAGAATAAGCGATCTTCTGTTTGGCGAAATACTCCGCCACACTGCAACCCACACCACCAGTCCAAACTTTGTACACGCGGTCATCGTAGACAACGTCCAACCTACCAAGAAACTTGCATAGAAGAGGGCTCACTGATTTCAGCTAGTAGTTTTCCATGTTCCCCGACACCCCTTGACGGCCCGGGACGCAACGGAGTCTGACAGATTTCCCATGGTTCGAGTAGCACCTTGCATCTTTAAACCAGTCCCGACCTTACGTGGGACATAAACAAGGCTTTACCACAGACGAAAACCCAGCAAAAGAGATCTTTCATTACACCAGTCATCATGTTGAAAATGTTGTCCCAACCGCCAATAAGGAGCATAAATGAGAAAATTTGACAAACTCATGAGGCTCAGGTTTATTTATAGACCACATTTGGTGAGGATGGGGTTCAATAGATGGATAACTTGGTTTGTTCAAATTCGGATCAACAGGTATACTGACATTTAACCTTGTGGAAGCATTTCCTCGATCTGCGACATATTGCAAATTTACGTCTTGTGGGTCTTCTCATATAAATATGAATTTGAGGCGGCTCGTGCGGTTTAAATTGGAGCCGCCGACCTGATCAAAAAAATATGGATAAATACGCTTTAGGTCGTTGAACAAATTTGAACAATAAATTCTGGACAACAAACGAACTATAAATTTGTGAAAATACAAATTTGATGCAGCCGCCGTTGCCAAATGGGATTTTGACTAAGCCGTCGCAGCCGACGAAAAGCTTTCAGCTTCGTTCACTGGCGATATCACACGTAAAGACATGACATTATTACAATTTTTTCTCGCGAAGTCAACGCGTGTTGGTTATGCGTGTGTATTATAGTTAAGGACCATAACAAACACAAGCAACGAAAAATGGCGCGAACTAGTAACATACTCAAAATCAGAGTTGCACTAATTACTGATTTTGTTGTTGGGCAACTACCACTGCCTGTAAATGAATATATCTTGTGTAAAGGCCAAAAAAGAATGAGCGCGCTGAGCTTTTGTTATTGAGCGTTGCAAAAATGCAACTCTGCACACAAATTCCACAAAAGCAACGCCGAAAAAAATTCAACTTAGACGCTTTAAAACGAGCGCCATTCTGTACTGCCACATGTAAGTAGTGTTTTTTGTCGTCAAAGTTATAAAATGTTTAACTTTTTTAGTTGATTTTTGAAATCTTTTTGCAAAGATGCCTTTTTCAACGCGAAGCTCCAAAACAGAATGAGCGAGTTGAGCTTTGTTATTGGGGGTCAGAGTTGCAAAAATGCAACTCTGCACACAAAAGCAACGCGGAAAAGTAAAAAAAATTTTAACTTTGACGCTTGAAAACGGCCGTCATTCTGTGTTGTTACACGTAAGTAGTGTTTTTTTTTCGTCAAAGTTAACATTTTTTTAACTTTTGTGAGTTGATTTTTTTTTGCAGAGTTGCATTTTTCATCGCGACGCTCTTCAACGCGCTCATTCTGTTTAAGGTCAAAACAGAATGACCGCGTGGAGCTTTGTTTTTAAGCGTCACGTTTAAAAAATTCAACTCTGCACACAAATTCCACAAAATCAATGCGGAAAAATTAAAAATTGTTCATCTTTGACGCTTGAAAGAGAGCGTCACTCTGTGTTGCCACACGTGAAGTAGTGTTTTTGGTCGGAAAATACCTGAGGCTTCTAAAGGCTATTTTAACTATATGGCCAATATTAGGTGTTATTGTTAGAGACAAACGTGTAATTCATAGCCATATCGGCAAAAATTTAGGCACTTAGTCTCTCAAAGCGGATATTTCGGGATGTAAATCTTCATTCCCATACCAAATATTAGCTAAATCGGCAGCAAACTGAGTCTTCTAGAAGATCAACAAGTCTAATTGGGTGTATTGTTTATATTAGGGCTATATCTATGTGTAGACTCATATGACCCTGTTTTGGTGTATGGTATGACCCTTACTGTTGTTAAGGCTGAAATGTTCCATGCTGAATGCTGTTATAATTTTAAACATACATTGAATCGGTTCACAAATTGATGTAGCCCCAATCAAGCAACTCTTTCTCTCTAAAAAAAAACACCCTACACTTCTGAAAAGAGCAAACCGGCTTAAAAAAGCAATGTTGACTTAATTTTTTCTTAATAACTGTTGAACACTTATCTCTGTTCTTATTACATATATTTTATTGAGACAGGTATTTTGGTAGGTTATCGTTGAATTGTTCACATACTCACCCCAATTGTTACCAGCCATGCATGAAGAGCTGTTCCCGCTAAACCCATGCGCAAGCACATCCAACTCATATAGATGGTCACGAAGCCAATGCAAATTTGATTGATGACATTTAGCAGATATTCAATGCGTTGTCCAATCTGTTGAGCCTCATTTTTGGACATGGTGTCTACGGTCATTTTAGAAAATCGAGACGACATTGAAGATTTGGCATATAAATTCGTAGTCGAGGTATAGGGCAGACTTTGATATACGCCCACAATGTTATCCTCAATACTGGCACTGTCCGTATCCAAGGTATTGTTGTCGATGGATATTTTCAACGTTGTGCTGCCGTAGTCGGTCCGTATGGTACTGCTGGACGTTGTGGTGGTATTGCGAGATGTCATTTTTTCGTTGGTTTTTTTTCCGGCTCGTCACAGAGTAAAGCAGTGAGATGGTGTTGTTATATTTTTCTCTTGTTTGTTGTTATTTTTAATTGTTTAAGTGTATTTTAAAGTTGCCTTTTGTTGGTAAGTGTTTTGTTTTTTTTTTTAATTTTGCCTGTATATTCTTATCTCCGAATATGTGTCGTATCTTCTTGTGGCATTTGAAAGTTTCATAAGCCTTTTCCGTTGCCTCTCAAAAGCTGGGGGATGAAAATTTTAGGAATTTTGTTTCAAATGAAAACAAAAAAAAAACAAAAACAATAAATTAATTGATAAGAATACACAAAATGTTTGTAAATTTTAATGTTTTTTCGATTTCATTCATAATATAACTACCTACTCATACATGGTCAATACAAAGTATAATTTTTAATAAAATTAAAAAAAGCGATAACCCAAAAAAAGTAAAAAAATAAACTAAATATAACAATATGGTCCGATTCGAAATAAAATAGGGAGATCGGTTTATAGAGGAACTGTATCATGCTATAGACCGACTCAGACCATATTTGACATGTATGCCAAATCGGATAATAATTGCGCCCTCTAGTGGCTCAAGAAGTCAAGATTCAAGATCGGTTTATATGGCACCAACATCAGGTTATGAACCGATTTGAACCATACTTAGCACAGTTGTTGGAAGCCATAAAGAAACACTTCATGGAAAATTTCAGCCAAATCGCATAGGAATGGCGCCCTTAAGAGGCTTAAGAAGTCAAGGCCCATTTCCCTTTAGAACGCATAGTTTAGGGGATAAGTCGTTTTAAGTTTGCCAAGTTAAATTTCGATTTTCAATGAACTTTTGAAATTTTTAAGGTGTCCTAGAGGGAAGGACACATAGTTTAGGAGATACAGCAATTTTATGGACTGGGACCGATTTCATCCATACTTAGCACAGTCAGTGGAAGTCAAAACAAATCATGCAAAATTGCATCCAAATTGAATATGAATTTCACCCTCTAGTGGCTCAAGAAGTCATGACCCAATATCGGATTATATGGTAGCTATATCGAAATATTGACCCATATGGCCAATTTACAATCCCAACCGACCTGCACTAAGAAGGAGAGTTTGTGCAAAATTTCAAGCGCCTAGCTGTACTTCTTTGAAAGTTAGATGGACGGATATGGCTAGATCGACTTAAATTGAAGATCAAGAAAATATATACTTTATGGGGTCTTAGACGAATATTTCGAGGAGTTACAAACAGAAATAAGTATAGCCCCATCCTATGGTGGAGTGTATAAAACTGCACTTTGTAGGGCGCACCCCCGATTTGTTCACTTTTTGCAAAAAGTAGAGTGAGTGAATATGATATTAAAAATTGGATCGAAGTATCTAGGGAGCTGAATGAATTATTTAAAAGACGCAATCAGTTTGAATGCTATAACAACACTGTCTTTATTTCATTTCATTACATTCTTCTTTTACAAATTTTACTAGACTACTTATTATCCAAAATCCTGCTAATGAAAGCACAGCAGAGCGGGCCGGGTACGGCTAGTGTTACATAAAAATCACATGGGCAAAAAGATGTGCAGACAGATGGACATGGTTAAATCAAATCAGAATAGTTCTATCTCCTCTACTTTTAAATGCAACATACAAATTTACTAAGTTATACCGCAGCAGTGTTGTGGAGCATAATCCTTGCATTTCTCATCATTTACTAATATTAGCTGGATCTCCATTCACTTTAATTATAGCACTCTTCAGAGTAATAGTCATTTGACTTCCACTGTTTTAGGAACAATTTTTCAAGATAACATTCCGAGGGAAAAACCCATTCAAATGTCATTCATGTGAATTTTATTTTTAGTTTTATTTTATTATTCTAAATTTATTTTTGTACTTATCACGTTACTGTCTTGTGATCAAAGTGTTATCACCCATTAAATGAATGATGCACGCCTGTCAATTTAAAAATTCACTAGGCTTAAGAGCGCAGTTTTTTGTATGCCAATGATAAAAAATATAGTTGTTTATAAATCTATCAATAAATTCTCCTTTCTATTCTTTAATCAATGATTTCAACACTTTTTCTAGCACTATTAGTGCGAAACGCTTAATATGTCTTTTAGCTGTCTACTGATATCTAGTTTTCTTTAGGTTTAAGGGAAAACCCATATTAAGATTAGTTTAAAAGCATATTTTAATGCATCAATGATTTTTCAGTACTGAGCTGAGCAACAAGTTGATCCACATTAAAGTGTCTTAGGGAAGCGTCTAATGCGTAGCCGGTAGACAGACTCAGACATATATTGAATTACATTCATTAATGGTATGCGTTTTAGCACTGAGAGAAAAGTATGTATGTGTTTGGAGAAGGAAAGTTTTTAGAATTGATATACCCAGAGAAATCGTTGGTTGGAATTCGATTATAGGTATAAATTGATGATAATTGTAAATAATTTTTAATTGAAAGCACCAAATAAAAGTCATTTTCTTAGTTCAATAGTTAACTTGATTACGATACTATTGAAAGAATTGAAGGAAGATGTTCACAATCAATCTTTTGGTTGTGCCAATCATGTGCATAAAAATAAATTCGTTTTGTCTCTAGTTGTATCAACTTCATATTATTGGAAAATTCCTAACCGAGCACTAAGTGCTAGCTAAACTACGATTTCAGTCACATGCATGCATTTTTTGTTTAAGTTAGTACTTCAACCAATCAGTTATTTTAATCGAATGTGTTATTATACCCTCCACCATAGGATGGGGGTATACTAATTTCGTCATTCCGTTTGTAACAACTCGAAATATGCGTCTAAAACCCCATAAAGTATACATATTCTTGAACATCATGACATTTTAAGTCGAGCTAGCCATGTCCGTCCGTCTGTCTGTCTGTCGAAAGCACGCTAACTTTCGAAGGAGTAAAGCTAGGCGTTTGAAATTTTGCACAAATACTTTTTATTAGTGTAGGTCGGTTGGGATTGTAAATGGGCCAAATCGGTCCATGTTTTAATATAGCTGCCATATAACCGATCGTCGGTCTTGACCTCTTGAGCCTCTAGAGGGCGCAATTCTCGTCCGACTTGACTGAAATTTTGCACTTGGTGTTTTGGTATCACTTCCAACAACTGTTCTAAGTATGATTCAAATCGGTTCATAACCTGGTATAGTTGCCATATAAACCGATCTGCGATCTTGATCTCCCTATTTTGCTTCTTAATACCCTAAAGGGCCCAATTATTATTGGCTGATATTTTACACAAAGACTTTTACTATGGTCTCAAACATTCAGTTCATTTATGGTCCGAATGTACTACAACTTGTTGTCATTTACATTCGGAAAAGCATTTAAGTTATATCTTCTCTGTGTTAAGTATAGTAGTTTCGACACGGATATCGTTTCAAATTTCAGTGAAATCGGACAATAAATGCGTCTTTAATGGGCTTTATCGCGAAATCGGTCTATATGGCGGCTATATTCAAATCTGGACCGATTTGGACCGAATTGAAGAAGGATGTCGAAGGGCGTAACACAACTCATTGTCCCAAATTTCGGCGACATCAGACAATAAATGCGCCATTTATGGGCCCATAACCTTAAATTGAGAGATCGGTCTATATAGCAGCTATATTTAAATCAGAACCGATCTGGACCAAATTGAAGAGAAATTTCGAAGGGCCCAACATAACTCACTGTCCCAATGCGCCTTTTATGGGCCCAAAATCTTAAATTGAGAGATCGATCGGTCCAAATCCGGACCGATCTTGGCCATATAGACCAATTTCTCGATCGAAATTAAAGATGGTGTCGAAGGTTTTGACACAAATCACTGTCCCAAATTTCGGCGATATCGGACAATAAATGCGCCTTTTATGGGCTCAAAACCTTACATCGAGAGACCAGTCTGTATGGCAGCTATATCCAAATATGGACCGATGTGAGCCAAATTGAAGAAGAACGTCGAAGGGCCCAACACCACTCACTGTCCCAAATTTCGGCGAGATCGGACAATAAATGCGCATTTTATGGGCCTAAGACCCTATCGGCGGATGGGTCTATATGGCAGCTATATCCAAATCTGAACCGATCTAAGCCAAATTGAAGAAGGATATCGAAAGGCCTTACACAACTCACTGTCCTAAATCCCCTAAAGGGATTTTCATGTGTTTCCAAATAATTTGGTACGATTTTTTCCGTGTAGCCTGAAATAACTACAACGCAAAGCATGCCCTATTCCTCCACACGCACAACTGGTATAAAGTCTTTTGTTTACAAAAACAATTTAAAGAATTTTTCATAGTCTGTTTTTATTAACATATAAAATTTCCCTATAAATAATTTCCTTATAGTTAATTACATTAATAAAAAATACTCCCAAAACTAATCATCACTTCCAAACATGGAATACAGCTTGTAGAACAATGATTTCAGTGGACCCCAACATGATAGCACCAATATTAGCAAGTTTATGACTTGTATCAAAATCGTAAAATCATCTGAGGGCGAGGCGTGCTTAAAGAATCCCGTCTCATAGCCATAAAATTGTGTTACCAAAGCCACAGCAAAGGTGCCAATACCCAATAGGTTGTGGAAAGTTTTGGTTATAATAGGACTAAGACATTTTTTTATATTTTTAGCAAAGTAGGTTGCCAAACCAGAAACCAAACTGACACAGCATAAAATGAAAGCAGCAAAACCTAGAATTAAAGGACAATAATTAATGGGCTATCATTCCGATTCTATTCATTCAATATGTCTATTGTTCTTACCCAACTTGGCATGAATACCGTCGAATACAAAATTGTGTTGTATGCATTTTATGAGTGTAGCAGCTATGCCACAACCTCCCCCCAAAATCTGAAGTATCAAATGCAGATGGGTTTTTGTGGATCGACTATAGTTAAAAGTCAAAACATTGTTATTGTAATGACACATTATTGCCTCGGCCATAAGGAAGGAGAACTATAGCAAATCACAAAAGGAAAGGAACGGAGTAAAATATAAAAACTGCGAGTATATTGTATTAATAAAATAGTATTAATAATTTAATATTTTATTATAATGAGGGACAACTTGCTGTAGCTGCTAACATGCCTGCTTGCTGCGCTAAAAGACATCGAAAGTCAAAATTTTTCCAACGGTGTCTACTCCCTTACTTAAACTACATTTGTGTTGATAAACTGCAAAACAATAATCTTAAACCAAGCGGCACTCAATACTTGATAACATATAGGATGCACTTATAAGGTGAGATCATGCGAACAGCTGAGTACATTTCAATTTACGGTATTTGCCACTCAAGGTAGATTTTTGTTGTTGTGCTAACGGAAATAAGATTCGTCCCGTGCGCACATGCATTTGTCTACAACCGTTGTCAATTTTGTCTAGAAGTGTTCTTAATTTTGTCAACGCTAGTTCTCAATTTGGCCAACTTTCGTTCTCAAAATTTGTCTACAACCGTACTAACTTTTATTGACGTTTGTTCTTAAATTTGTCAAAATCCTTTCATACCCACCACCGAGGGATGGGGGTATATTCATTTTTATACCCACCACCAAAGGATGGGGCTATATTCATTTTATCATTCCGTTTGCAACACATCGAAATATCCATTTCCAACCCTATAAAGTATATATATTCTCGATCAGCGAAAAATCTAAGACGATCTAGCCATGTCCGTCCGTCTGTCTGTTACACTCACGCTACAGTCTTTAAAAATAGAGATATTGATCTGAAACTTTGCACAGATTCGTTTTTTGTTCATAAGCAGGTTAAGTTCGAAAATGGTCTATATCGGACTATATCTTGATAAAGCCCCCATATAGACCGATCCGTCGATTTAGGGTATTAGGTCCATAAAAGCCACATTTATTATCCGATTTTGCTGAAATTTGGGACAGTGAGTTGTGTAAGGCCTTTCGATATCCTTCTTCAATTTGGCTTAGATCGGTTCAGATTTGGATATAGCTCCTATATAAACCGATCTCTCAATTTAAGGTTTTGGGCCCATAAAAGGCGCATTTATTGTCCGATGTCACCGAAATTTGGGACAGTGAGTTGTGTAAGGCCTTTCGATATTCTTCTTCAATTTGGCCCAGATCGGTTCAGATTTGGATATAGCTGCCATATAGTCCGATCTCTCGATTTAAGGTTTTGGGTTCATAAAAGGCGCATTTATTGACCGAAATTTGGGACAGTGAGTTGTGTTGGGCCCTTCGACTTTCTTCTTCAATTTGGCTCAGATCGGTCCGTATTTAGATATAGCTGCCATACAGATCGATCTCTCGATGTAAGGTTTTGAGCCTATAAAAGGCACATTTATTGTCCGATGTCACCGAAATTTGGGACAGTGAGTTGTGTTACGCCCTTCGACATCGTTTTTCAATAAGGCCTAGATCGGTCCAGATTTGAGTATACCTGCCATATAGACCGATATCTCAATTTAAGGTTTTAGGCCCATAAAAGGCGCATTTATTGTCCGATGTCGTCTAAACTTGGGACAGCGAGCTAAGTTATGCCCCTCGATATATTTCTGCAATTTGGCCTAGATCGATGAAGATTTGCATACAGCTGCCATATAGAACGAACTCTCGATTTAAGAATTTAAAAAGTGCATTTATTGTTCGATGTCTTGGCCCATAAAAGCCACAATTATTATCGATTTTGCTGAAATTTGGGACAGTGAGTTGTGTAAGGCCCTTCGATATCTTTCTTCCATTTTGGCCCAGATTTGGATATAGCCATTTAGAACGATCTCTCGATTTAAGGTTTTAGGCCCATAAAAGGCGCATTTATTGTCCGATGTTGCCGAAATTTGGGACAGTGAGTTAAGTTAAGGTCCTCGATATACTTCTGGAATATGGCACAGATCGGTCCAGATTTGGATCTAGCTGCCATATAGATCGATCTCCCGATTTAAGGTATTGCGCCCATAAAAGACGCATTTATTGCCCGATTTTGACAGTGAGTTAAGTAAAGCCCCTCGACATACTTCTGCAATATGGCATAGATCGGTCCAAATTTGGATATAGCTGCCATATAGACCGGTCTCTCGATTTAAGGTTTGGGCCTATAAAAGGCACATTTATTGTCCAATTTTGATGAAATTTGGGACAGTGAGATGTGTTAGGCCCCTCGACATCTTTCTTCAATTTGGCACAGATCGGTCCTGATTTGGATATAGCTGCCATATAGAACGATCTCTAGATTTAAGTATTTAAAAAGTGCATTTATTGTTCGATGTCGCCGAAATTTGGGACAGTGAGTTGTGTTAGGCTCTCCGACATTTTTCTGCAACTTGGGCCCATAAAAGCCACATTTATTATCGATTTTGCTGAAATTTGGGACAGTGAGTTGTGTTAGGCCCCTCGACATCTTTCTTCAATTTGGCATAGATCGGTCCTGATTTGGATATAGCTGCCATATAGACCGATCTCTCGATTTAAGGTTTTGGGCCCATAAAAGGCGCATTTATTGTCCGATGTTGCCGAAATTTGGGACAGTGAGTTAAGTTAAGGTCCTCAACATACTTCTGGAATATGGCACAGATCGGTCCAGGTTTGGATATAGCTGCCATATAGATCGATCTCCCGATTTGTGTAATGTAAACTTCAAAACGCCGGTACCTGTGTCTTCTATTTTGACTTCCTCTTTCATAAACCACTCAGTTTTTCTTCAAATAAGTTACAAAATGATGAATTTTCTTCCACTGTATAATTAATCGACATTTTTATAAACACACAAATTTTGCTTATATACTTTGTCAGACTATAACATCTCCACCATTCACCCACCCCTATGGTTGCAAGCCATGCATGAAGAGCTGTTCCTGCTAATCCTGTGCGCAGGCACAGCCAACACATGTAGATTGTCACAAAACCAATACACATTTGGTTTACAATATTGAAGAAATATTCAATACGTTGAACAATAGAAGTTGCCATGCTTTCAGTCATGATGTGCCGGATATAATTTTGCCGAGCTTGTTTTGCACTACCGCTTTACAAATTTACGATACATTGGCCGTTTCATCAAACTGAAGGTCTTATTTATAACTAAATTTTTCAAATAATTTGGATATTTTTTTGCAAGACACTCTTATCTATTGCGAGGGTGCGAAGTAATTCATAGTGCCTAGGATTAATGATATATTGCGTGCACGGTGATAAGAGGAAACGTGTTCAGATACATCATATTTTGTGTTTGTTTAATAATTCCTTATCTCGATCGGATGCCAATTGAGTTAAGTGATATACACGAAAGTACCGAACATTTGCTTATCAACTATGACTAGGACTTTTTTTAAATTTTTGGAAACCTACTAAAAATTGATTTCAAATGCTGAAATGGGATATTTAGTCATAGTATACCACTGTAGAAAAAATAATATTTTTTTTTCAATAATTTGAGATATCATTCTTCAATTTAGCAGGATGATGTCAAAGACACAAATATTCTGCATTGCTTGGCTGAATAAGGTTTTCTATAGAAAATCTTCAATTCAGCTTGGCTGAATTAGGTTTTCTATAGAAAATCTTCAATTCAGCTTGGCTGAATAAAGTTTTCTATAGAAAATCTTCAATTCAACTTGGCTGAATAAGGTTTTCCATAGAAAATCTTCAATTCAGCCTGGCTGAATAAGGTTTTCCATAGAAAATCTTCAATTCAGCCTGGCTGAATAAGGTTTTTCACAGAAAATCTTCAATTCAGCCTGGCTGAATAAGGTTTTTCACAGAAAATCTTCAATTCAGCCTGGCTGAATAAGGTTTTCTATAGAAAATTTTAAGCACATCCTGGCTGAATAAGGTTTTCTATAGAAAATCTTCAATTCGGCATAGCTGAATAAGGTTTTCTATAGAAAATCTTCAATTCAGCCTGGCTGAATAAGGTTTTCTATAGAAAATCTTCAATTCAGCCTGGCTGAATAAGGTTTTCTATAGAAAATCTTTAATTCAGCCTGGCTGAATAAGGTTTTCTATAGAAAATCGTCAATTCAGCCTGGCTGAATAAGGTTTTCTATAGAAAATCTTCATTTCAGCCTGGCTGAATAAGGTTTTCTATAGAAAATCTTCAATTCAGCCTGGCTGAATAAGGTTTTCTATAGAAAATCTTTAATTCAGCCTGGCTGAATAAGGTTTTTCACAGAAAATCTTCAATTCAGCCTGGCTGAATAAGGTTTTTCACAGAAAATCTTCAATTCAGCCTGGCTGAATAAGGTTTTCTATAGAAAATTTTAAGCACATCCTGGCTGAATAAGGTTTTCTATAGAAAATCTTCAATTCGGCATAGCTGAATAAGGTTTTCTATAGAAAATCTTCAATTCAGCCTGGCTGAATAAGGTTTTCTATAGAAAATCTTTAATTCAGCCTGGCTGAATAAGGTTTTCTATAGAAAATCGTCAATTCAGCCTGGCTGAATAAGGTTTTCTATAGAAAATCTTCATTTCAGCCTGGCTGAATAAGGTTTTCTATAGAAAATCTTCAATTCAGTGTGGCTGAATAGGGTTTTCTATAGAAAATCTTCAATTGAGCGTGGCTGAATAAGGTTTTCTATAGAAAATCTTCAATTCAGCGTGGCTGAATAAGGTTTTCTATAGAAAATCTTCAATTCAGCGTGGCTGAATAAGGTTTTCTATAGAAAATCTTCAATTCAGCCTGGCTGAATAAGGTTTTCTATAGAAAATCTTCAATTCAGCCTGGCTGAATAAGGTTTTCTATAGAAAATCTTCAATTCAGCCTGGCTGAATAAGGTTTTCTATAGAAAATCTTAAATTCAGCCAGGCTGAATAAGGTTTTCTATAGAAAATCTTCATTTCAGCCTGGCTGAATAAGGTTTTCTATAGAAAATCTTCATTTCAGCCTGGCTGAATAAGGTTTTCTATAGAAAATCTTCAATTCAGCCTGGCTGAATAAGGTTTTCTATAGAAAATCTTCAATTCAGCCTGGCTGAATAAGGTTTTCTATAGAAAATCTTCAATTCAGCCTGGCTGAATAAAGTTTTCTATAGAAAATCTTCAATTCAGCCTGGCTGAATAAGGTTTTCTATAGAAAATCTTCAATTCAGCCTGGCTGAATAAGGTTTTCTATAGAAAATCTTCAATTCAGCCTGGCTGAATAAGGTTTTCTATAGAAAATCTTCAATTCAGCCTGGCTGAATAAGGTTTTCTATAGAAAATCTTCAATTCAGCCTGGCTGAATAAGGTTTTCTATAGAAAATCTTCAATTCAGCCTGGCTGAATAAGGTTTTCTATAGAAAATCTTCAATTCAGCCTGGCTGAATAAGGTTTTCTATAGAAAATCTTCAATTCAGCCTGGCTGAATAAGGTTTTCTATAGAAAATCTTCAATTCAGCCTGGCTGAATAAGGTTTTCTATAGAAAATCTTCAATTCAGCCTGGCTGAATAAGGTTTTCTATAGAAAATCTTCAATTCAGCCTGGCTGAATAAGGTTTTCTATAGAAAATCTTCAATTCAGCCTGGCTGAATAAGGTTTTCTATAGAAAATCTTCAATTCAGCCTGGCTGAATAAGGTTTTGTATAGAAAATATTCAATTCAGCCTGGCTGAATAAGAAAACCTTATTCAGCCAGGCTGAATTGAAGATTTTCTGAATAAGGTTTTCTATAGAAAATCTTCAACTTTTTGAACTTCTAATCAATAGCTAACGCATTCCGTACATATAAATATACATTTGTGACCATTTTAGACTTAAATTTTTTGTTTAAAAGCATAAATATGATTTTACTAGATGGTTTGTGTTAGAAAATTTGATAAAATTGAGTTCCAAAACTCAAAAAAAGGTGAAATATACAACTTCTTAAAGTATTTATGACATTTTACCATCGGAAAACAGCAGAAAATGTTTGCCGTTTTTGCAAGAAATTGTTGCTATCTGATTTCCAGCGGACTATATGTTGTTGCTCGACAATTTAGTTGATTTTACTACAATATTTCTCTAAGTGTATTTTTTTTTGCTATGTTGTACACAAACCTTTGAAGCTAAGATGCAACCATGAAGTTAAGATTACAAATATAAGGAAATTTTTGTTTTGTGTATTGTAAAAGCAGTAAAGAAGGGCAAAAGTCGGGCGGTGCGGTGCCGACTGTATAATACCCTACACCTACCCTATAAGTACAATGTGGGAGCTATATCCATTCTGAACCAATTTTGATGGACCTCGGCAGATGTTTTCAGATGGGTAATTAAATAATCCGTATCAAATTTCGAGCAAATATGTTCAAAACTGTAATAACTACGGTTGACAAATGACAACATTAATGCAAATTACCCAAAATTTGATAATGTGATACACCCATAGAAAAAATTGAGCACGGCGTTGACAAAGTGGCCACATTTGTTCATAAAAGTGAATCAACACACAGATGTTATTAGATCAACAACAAATATTTATAACCCAACAACAGTTATGTTGAACAAAACGTCCACAGGCGTTCACCATCTGACAACCTCTAGTGCCCAGTTCATTTAAAGATTACAAAAAGATTTTGTATGCCAATGAGTATCGAACCTGTGTTCCATCAATCTCATTGTGTGTTTACAAACGCCTTACCACATTGCACCACGACCGGCTACACATATACATTTTAAGAGTCATTTAAACTTAAGGTTGGTATACATACACGTTTCGAAGGGATGATGTCGACAACGGTCATTGCATGAATCAACAACCCTTGTTCACAAAATCATTCACGCTTGTTGACAATATTTCCAACAACGCCCGTGTATGTTAAAGACAACGTTGATTTTGCAACATATTTTTCCTATCTGTGTACTCGTCGAGAAAAGCGTTGTGCAAAATTTTGGCAAGATTGGTCAAAAAATGCTCTTTCAGTGGCTCCAGAAGTGAAAATCGGGCGATGTACATATATGACAGCCATATCTAAATATGAGCCGATTTCCATGAAATTCGCCGGTAATGTCGAGAGTCATAAGAAAACCCTTCCTGGCAAATTTCGTGAAAATCGGATAACAAATTACCATTTTATAGCAGTATTACTGCAAATCGGACGAATATATATATATGAGCTATATCCAAATCTGAATCGATTTTTATGAAATTTCCCCGTAATGTCGAGAGTCATAAGAAAACCCTTCCTGGCAAATTTCGAGAAAATCGGATAACAAATGACCGTTTTATAGCAGTATTACTGCAAATCGGACGAATATATATATATATTGGAGCTATATTCAAATCTGAACCGATTTTTCCAATTTCAAAAGGCTTCGTCTTTAGGCCGAAAAACATTTTCGTACCAAATTTGAAGACAATCGGATTAAAATTGCGACCTGAAGTTTGTACACAAATTAACATGGACGGACATAGCTAAATCGAATCAGAAAGTTATTCTGAGTCGATCAGTACACTTATCAATGGGTCTATCTCTCTTCCTTTTGGGAGTTACAAACTAATTCACTAAGTTATAATACCCTGTACCTCAGTAGAGGTGTAGGGTATAAAAAGGCACAGGGGAGCGTGCCTGGGTGGGCTAGTTTTTATATAGCGCACTTTTTCTAATATTCGTTACACCTCACTTTGACTTTTTTCAAATAAAAACCAAAACAACATTTTGTTTGTTCAGAATTTTCGAGCCTTGCTCATATACATACATATTTTTTGTCTCTTTTCACGTTTACAATATGCACATAACAATTGTTTAAAAATATTTAAATTAAAACAAACAAATGCCGGAATTCAAATCAGCTTTAAACCAGTTTCATGTTATTCATGAAATCGTCAGCAATACGAGTTTGATTCAAAATAAATGCACGTCAAAATCATGACGTTTAAGCGGGGTTTCTTAGTAAAATATTTTGTTAAATAGATCACTCCCGATATTCATATTCTCCAATTGGATTTACTCTTTTTCAAAAGAATTTTGTGTGATAAGACCTTTGCTGGGGCTGGTGTTAGCAAAACCAACCTTTGATTTTATGATTTTAAGTAGAATTCATTTCGTTGCACTTTTATTTCCATTCAATTCACATTCAATTGCAATTATCACCATTAAAAGCCACTAAAAATACACCCTCGTATACGCGAATCTGTTGTAAAACTGTTTTAGAAGTTTGCGAAAAACAGACAAAAAGAGACGATTGTGGTTTGGTATGAGAGAAAAAAAATTTTGAAATACAAAAAAATCCCCTTAACTCTTTGTTTTCGTTTTTGTTTGCATGCCAATCAGAATTATGCAGCAATCTATTGAAATTTTAATAAAGGGCGACACAACATCTGCTTTGGAAAAATTCCAATTGCAGTCCCGCTTAAAGCGACTTCGCCAGTGAGCTAAAGAGCTACCTAAAACTGAAGTTTTCTGGAATGTATCAGACACAATATTATTTTTAGTAACATTTTTCGGATCATATGAAAATCACGAGATTATAAAAAGACATCACACTTTGACTTATGTTTGAAAAATGTAAATTAACGATACTGAGATGCTGACTTAAAAATAAAACCACTCTTGCATTTAAAATTAGATTCGTTGAAAAGTGTAGTTCAGGTACTCGGACATATAGTAATCGCGGTCTTCTGAAGGAAAGGAGAATGTGTAACAATTAAATAATTACTAAGGGAATTAAATTATTTTTGTATTATTTAAAAGGAAAAATGTAGCGATGATTATTTTAAACCCCAGAAAATATGACAGTAGACAATAAAGGCCTGCAAACGCCACATTTGTGTTGTTAGAGCCCTCTATCAAAAAGCCATTTGTTCGTTATAGGATGCTGTCGCATGACATAATTACTAGGTAGTGTACCGTAAACAGCTGAGTACAATTTTTTCTTGCGAAGTGCACTATCTGCCAACGAGTTTTGGTTGTGTTTGTATGTATTATAGTTAAGAACCATCACACACACAAACAACGATTTGGCAGATAGTGGTTCCCTGGACCTAACTCAGACTCACTTAGACGTTTTCGTCCATTGTGATGCCGCAGGAACAGAAGAAGGAAGATGCCTTCTAGTTTATACCTTTGAACCATCCAGGTCGCTTTAAAAAGCCCAAAGAATGTTCGCATCCGCTAAATCAGACAGTTTGTCAAAGAAGTGAAAAACTAATGTGGAACTCCTTCTGACTGCTACTGCTGGACACACACAGAAGGTGTTCTATAGTCTCGTCTTCTTCGATGTCCTCATAGATTCTGCAAAAGTCGTTGCTGGCAACCTTCAGTCTTTCAGCATGTTTTCCGATTAGACAGTGACCTGTCATGACGGACACAATGACTGAGACGTCTATTCCAGCCAATGACAGCAAAGCGGTAGACCTCTTCAAGTCTAGATTAGTTTTGAAATGCTCACAGCTCACTCTTTGTGACCATCTATCATTCGTTGTCCTTCGGGCCTGGTTCTGAAAACTTAGCTTGCATATCGCTAGAGCCATACTTACAAATTCCAGTATGCCTGGAATGTGTAGGGTAGTTTCTAGTCTCGCATGCTCGTTCGCCTTACAATTTCCTTGGAATTCAGAGGTTGGATAAGCCACATGCTAAAAAATAACGGGGTGAACTGTGGGTTTAATTAAATAAACACAAGCCCACCGAAGTACGCTCCGCTCTACCTTCTACAATACACAGAATTCAAATGTACTTATATTTCTAATCTAAACTTTGGAAACTTACCACCTCGAGTATATATGTAAACCACCTTTCGTCAAAGTCCGGTGAAAAATACATATTTTATGCCCCACAGCAGCTAGATCGAAATATGTTCCGATTTGGACCAAAAACTAATAAGTACATTGGTCAATTTTGCATAACAAAATATTGATCTTTTTATCCATATACGACGCGGATGTCGAAAAACCTAACATAAGTCACTGTGTCAAATTTCAGTGAAATCGGATGATAATTGCTCCTTTTATGGGGCCAAGACTTTAAATCGAGATATCGGTCTATATGGCAGCTATATCCAAATCTAGACGGATTTGGTCCAAATTGCAGAAAAATGTCGAAGAACCTAACACAACTCACTGTCCCAAATTTCGGCGAAATCGGACAATAAATGGGCCTTTTATGGCCCCAAAACCTTAAATCGAGTGATCGATCTATATGGCAGCTATATCCAAATCTGGATCTATTTGGGCCAAGTTGCAGAAAAATGTTGAAGAGTCTAACGCATCAACTGTCCCATATTTCGGCGAAATCGGACAATAAATGCGCCTTTTATTTGCTCAAAACCTTAAATCGAGAGATCGGTCTATATGGCAGCGATATCCAAATCTGGACCGATCTGGGCCAAATTGAAGAAAGATGTCGAAGAGCCTAACACAACTCACTGTTCCAAATTTCAACAAAATCGAATAATAAATGAGACTTTTATGGGCATAAGACCCTAAGTCGGCTGATCGGTCTACATGACAGCTATATCCAAATCTGGACCGATCTGAACCAAATTGAAGAAATATGTCGAAGGGCCTAACACAACTTACTGTCCCAAATTTCAGCAAAATCGGATAATAAATGTGGCTTTTATGGGCCTAAGGGCCAAATCGGCGGATCGGTCTTTATGGGGGCTATATCCAGGTATAGTCTGATCTTCGAACTTAACATTAAAAGTTTCAGCTCAATATCTCTATTTTTAAAGACTGTAGCGTGATTTCAACAGACAGACGGACGGACATGGCTAGATCGTCTTAGATTTTTATGCTGATCAAGAATATATACACTTTATAGGGTCGGAAATGGATATTTCGATGTGTTGCAAACGGAATGACAAAATAAATATGCCCCCATCCTTCGGTGGTGGGTATAAAAGTTAAGATTGTGCAGCCGCACAGGCACTGAGGCCAAATGTTTTTCTTAATTCCATTTATTTTTGTAGGATTCGTACCCCTCTAACTTAATTTATGCCCCATATTGTTATTATCGGGATATATGTCCATCAAGTGGGAATTGAATGAGGGTCGAGTGGTAGAAACTTGACTTTACATAGACATTCAGGTGCTTATCATACTTAATGTTTAGAGCTTTTACTTGCGGACGAAACAAATTTATACCCTACTGCCATATACTCTTTATTTGACAGTTATAAGATTGATTGTCTTGTTGTGCAGGTTAGCAAAACATATACAAACAACAACAACAAAAATGCAAATGGAATTGGCTGACCTATATGCCAAGTAGGGCCACGCACATCACGACCCCACAACACCCTCACCTAAATGGTTAACTCTTTCTCTCACACCATTTGTTTTTCTTACACTCACCACTAATACTCCCACCCATGGCTTTTCATTCATTCTTCTTTTATAGAAAATTAATTCCTCATTTTCGTGACTTTTCTTTTCGAAAAATTACTTTTCATATATATTCGTCGAATTTGTATATACCTCATCTTTTAATTTTTTTATTTCAGCACCCAATTTTATTAAATTTTCTTATAAAGTTATATTTCGCATAGGGTCCAAATCGGTCAAGAACCTGATATAGCTCTCATATAAATCAATCTCCCGATTTGGCTTCTTGAGCCTGGAAGCCTCAATTTTCCTCCGATTTGGCTGAAATTTTGCACATAGTATTTTGTTATAACTCCTAACAACTGCGCGAAGTGCGGTTCAAATCGGTCAAGAATCTGATAGCTCCCACATAAATCGATCTCCCGATTTGACTTCTTGAGTCCGCAATTTTTGTGCGATTTGGCTGATATTAGATAACACATCCGTTAAACTCCGTTAAGGGTTTAAGGCCTTCTGTAACTTGAATCCATATTTTAATGTTTGGTTCGTAGTACACTTCTTAAACCCTCGCATTTGATTACAACCTTATCATGATCGTTGATATTAGGGAGTGGGATATCCCCCAGATGTCAGATTCGCTACACCTTCCATTTGAGACACCATTTTGCTTTGATCGCATCTTTCGTCGCATTATCCCCAACAACATCAGAGCAGACATGTACTCTTTGAATACATTAGAGGAAAGGCTACCTCCTACTTATCCCCTTTTTCCAAAATACTGCATCCTCTTCGGGCCCGAGCGCCCCCCCTTGTTACGTCCCTGGTGGAGGGTTATAAATAAGATACGGCCCGGCCGAACTTAGCACACTTTTACTTGTTTTTTATTTATTTTATTTTATATATTTTTTTTTTGATTTATTTTATTTAATTTTTCGTTATCTTAGTTTAATATTTTTATTTTCTTTTTCAAATTTCATTTGGCGGATTTGATTTAGTGTAGCGTGTAGTTGAGAGCTGGGTGTAAAAGGTTGGTGTGAAACTGACGTTGAGCACTCACAAATCATTTAAAATGAGAAATACACAATAAATACTTGAATTTGCTTTTGTAGCCTCTATCTAGTCGTGACAAATCTCAAATTGTCTGTTAATAATAAGTAACAGATGTGAGTAAACTGTGGTTAAACACAAAAAACGCTTTTCAGTTTGTCGTATACAATTACCAAGTCTGACCTTAAATGAAATCTCAGTTCAACTAAAAGAAACTAAAAGTGATTTTAATCAACTATAGACATAATTACGATCTCAGATTGTGGCAAACAACAGGCAATATGGGATGAAAAGCTAATTTAATGATCATTTAATATAAGTGGCAATGCAATTTAGAATTATTTTAGTAATGACGTCAAAAGTAAATTTTTTATAATCATGATTGGTCGAATGGATTGTTAAAAATTGATTTGGTCCTAATAAATCGAAATAACGATTTTTCTCATACAACGGCATCCACTTTGGCACCTGCTGCCTTGAGGGGACAGATACACAAGAAATCGTTGCAAAAACACTTCTATACACATGCAAGAGGTTTTATTGACGATTGTTGGGGGCTTAAACTGTGTGTGACCTATCACCAGAGATGGTCTGTATATCGGTTTTTATACCCACCACCATAAGAAGGGGGTACATACACTAATCTAGCCATTCTGTTTGTAACACCTCGAAATATTGATCTAGGACCCCATAAAACATATATATTCCTGATCGGCTCGACATTCTGAGTCGATCTAGTCATGCCCGTCCGTCCGCCTGTCTAAATCAAGGTAGTGGTCGAACGCTTGAAATTTTACATATATACTCCACATTGATGCGGGTCGTTGGGGACTGCAAATGCGACATATCGGTTCAGATTTGGATATAGCTACCATATAAACCGATCACCCAATTTGTCTTCTTGAGCCCCTGAAAGCCTCAATTTTCATCCGATTTGGCTGACATTTTGCACATAATGTTCTATTATGACTTCCAACAATTATGTCAAGTACGGTGCAAATCGGTCAACAACATGATATAGCTCCCATATAAACCGATCTCCGGATTTGACTTCTTGAGCCCTTACAAACCCCAATTTTTGTCCGATTTGACTGAAATTTTGCATATAATGTTTTGTTATGTCTGTGCCAAGTACGGTTCAAATCGGTCTATTACCAGATATATCTCCCATATTTTAGCAGCATCTATGGTGGTTGGTTCCCAAGATTAGCACGCGTTTAGATTAAGTGAGGTTTAAGTGGCCATTGTGATACCACAGGAACAGAAGAAGGAAGATGCCTTCTAGTTCCTGCCGTTGAACCATCCAGATCGCTTTAAAAAGCACAATTACTTGTGTTCTGAAAGAAATGAGAACCTAAAGTGGAACTCCTTCTAACTGCTAGCGCGGGACACACACACAGAAGGTGTTCTATAGTCTTTTCTTCTTTGATGTCCTCACAGCTTCTGCAAAAGTCGTAAAAAAGCGGTAGACCTCTTCAAGTCTAGATTAGGCCACATAGTTTTGAAATGCTCACAGTCCCCTCTTTGTGACCACCTATCATTTGTTGTCCTTCGGGCCTGGTCCTGAAAACTTAGCTTACATGTAGCTAGAGGCATACCCACAGATTCCAGTATCCAAGGAATGTGTAGGGTAGTTCCTAGTCTGGCAAGATCTGCAACAGTCGAGGGCGGTTTTCGTGCTCAGAAATATGTTCGCTAGGGATTTAATGGCTGCCTGGCTGTCTTGCAAGATATTTATGCCAATCGTCGTAATGACATTTATCTTAGCCATTCCACCACATCCTTAATTGCAAGGATCTGCGCTTGATACACACAGCAGTGGTCGGTTAACCTTTTCGATATGACCAGTTCTAGATCTTTAGAGTACACCCCAAAGCCCACCTGGTCGTTTAGTTTGGAACCATCCGTATAGAAGTTTATGTAACTTCTGTTACCAGGGATATCGTAGTTCCAATCGTTTCTATCAGGAATAGTGGTACAGTACTTTTTATCAAAAGCGGCTCAGTTGGTTGTAATCCACACTGCCTGGAACATCGGATATTGTATCAAGGATAACACAGTATCTATAGCCGCAATGAGAAAGCTCCCTTAACCTCACGGCAGTGGTCGCTGCAATTTGGGTAGCCACAATGTCAAGAGGCATTACATGTAGCATTAAATTCAGTGCATCAGATGGTGTCGTCCTCAGTGCGACTGTGATCCACAAACAAGTCATGCTTTGGATCCGGTTAAGAATTTAGCAGTAGGTGGACTTTTGAAGCGACGTCCACCAGACCACAACACCATATAGCATTATAGGTCTGACAACTGCAGTATATACCCAATGCATGACACGCGGTCTAAACCCCAACTTTGGCCAATGGCTGTCTTCCAGGTGTATAGGGCAAGAGCTGCCTTTCTTGCCTTTTCCAAAATGGTGGATTTGATTTTCAATTTCCTGTCCAGCAAAACATCCAGGTATTTTGCCCTTTCTGTAAATAGAACATTCCCTCCACCCTAGTAAACAGGCTCCACTGTAGGCAACTTGTAATATCTCCTGCTGAAAAGAACCTGTTCTGTCTTGCACGGATTTATACCCAGACCACTTTCGGTAGCCCACTTTGCTGTTTCACGTAGAGCTTCCTGAAGTATATCTCTTAGAGTGCTGGGAAACTTTCCCCTAATCGCAATTGCCACGTTATCATATATAGAGTAGAGGAGACAGTATACCTCCTTGAGGTGTTCCTCAGCTGACCCATCTTTTTAGATTCACAGATCCCAAGCCTACCGTAATGCATCTTTTAGTAAGTAAGTTATTAATAAACTTTCTTACGGTAGAGTTGATGCCTAGAAACTCCAACTCCATTAAAATTGACGCCGGTTTTACATTATTGAAAGCACCTTAAATGCTACCATAGTATATTCCTTGACAGCGAGAGAACCCTCTATGTAGCCGACTAGGTCGTGATGGGCTGTTTCAGTGGATTTGCCTTTACTATATACATGCTGTTGCTGCGACAGGCGATCTCCAGGGATCTTTGCTCTAAGATATGTTTCTATCAACCTCTCAAGAGTCTTGAGCATAAAGGATGACAGACTAATAGAACGAAAATCTTTCGCCTTCGAGTGGTAGGGTTTTCCTGCTTTTGGAATGAAAATGACTTTCGTGTCCCTCCATCTCACAGGTATATATGACATTCTGGTAAAATCAGAGTATAGCTCCTTTGCCAGGAAACCAGTCTATCAGACACAGCTTGTAGTCAAATCGGTGACACATCATCAGGGCCTGGCGACATAAAGGAGTCGAAAATTCTTATCGCCCAAAGTATTTTTGGCTCTGACACAATTTCCCTAATAGCCTCCGACGAATGCATACCAGTGACAACCTCTTCTGGCGCCACGTTGTCCGTTGGAGAATTTCCCGGGAAATGTGTATCAACGAGTAGTTCTAGTGTTTCCTCACTAACTATTGTCCATACATTCTCTGACTTCTGAATATACCCCAGCGTAATTGATCTCGAGGACAGATTCTTCCTTAGTCTAGAGGCCTCAGATGTATCCTCCACGGAGCTGCAGAATTTTACCCATTATTTGTTCTGAGCCTTTTTAAGCTCGCCCTTATATTTTCTTAGCTCAGCCTTAGAGATGTCCCAATCATATGGTGCTCTTGTGGCTTTTGCTCTGTTGAAGAGTTTAGTCTTTCCTTAGGACTACAGACCTTCCTTAGACCAACCAGCTCTGTGGTCCACCAAGGCGGTCGCTATTTGCCCCTTGCAAAGAAGTGCCGCACTGCGGCACGCGTTTCAGACTCGGCTATAAAAAGGAGACCCCTTATAATTGAGCTTAAAACTTGAATCGGACTGCACTCATTGATATGTGAGAAGTTTGCCCCTGTTCCTTAGTGGAATGTTCATGGGCAAAATTTGCAATTTGCAATGACGTGTTTGACGTATGTATTATACGTCGTAAATTTATGTCATATACCTCAGAGTTTCCGACAGACCATCGCTGCCTATCACTTATAGTGTTATATAATGTTGGGATCTGATGAACGAAAATACAAAAATCCTCCTACTGTAGGAATACTCATTTGAATCCATGGGACGGCATGCGAATTGTAAACTGTAGAATAGTTACTCTGTGTGCTAGTTACACATTTTTAAGTTGGTTAGGTTCCATTCCTTTGAAATCTGGTCTGAATTGGTGGATGTGAATGTTCAATTGTTATTAGTCTTTTAAGTTATTTGATTGTTTCGTTCATGTGTGAAGCCTCATGTGGTAAAAAAAATGCAAATTTTGACCATAAAAATTCCACTAGGGAACAGGGGCAAACTTCTCACATATAAAAGAGTGTAGTGCGATTCAATTTAAGCTTGAAGATAAGTGACTTCCTTTTTATAGCCGAGTCCGAACGGCGTGTCGCAGAGCAACACCTCTTTTCAGAGAAGATTTCACATGGCAAAGTACCTCACAAATGTTGCTAGCATTAGAAGGGGAAAACCACCGCTGAACATTTTTTTCTGATGATCTTGACAGGATTCGAACCCAGGTGTTCAGCGTCATAGGCGGACATAATAACCTCTGCGTTATGGTGGCCTGCTGTGCTATCGCAATGAAATTCTGCCACTATAACCTAGCCCAGCCTACTTCCTACTAAATCGCTGAACCTATTATCAGTTATAAAGAGTTTCTTAACCATTCATAACTTTTATACAGTTTAACCTTGCATTGAGAAAAGTCTCCTGATGGTACATATACGATGCTGTGTAGTTAGTGAAAAGTATTGTACATACATATTTCATTCTATGCACATACATACGTACAATGGAACTTATTGAAATTCAAATATTACTGGCAATTAAATCGATTTATTTTGAATGACTTGTTTTGACTGGCTGGCTGGCGGGCGGGCTAACTATTCGGTTTGGTTGCTTACATATCTTAATATTCATTTATTCAATTTATCTGATAGCAATTGTATCACACGTAGGAGATAAGAATTAAGTTCAAGTCATTGTTTCTTTACCTGGAAACAATATTGTAATGGAAATTGTCTTAATCTCAAGTTTGTTTTATAGTGAAATTGCAAAAAAATTTAAAAAGGTAGGGATTTGCTTGTGAATAAAAATTTGGTCAGAAGTGAAGTGGGAAAATATGGAAATTCACCGTTATTTTTCTATCAGTGTACGACCTTAGGCACATACACGGGCAAATGGGATTACAGGCGAACATACACAGAAAAAATTAAAAACTATGTTCAATTTGGAGGCTACCGTAGCACAGAGGTTAGCACGTCCGTCTATGAAGCTGAACGCCTGGGTTCGAATCCTGGTGAGACCATCAGAAAAAAAATTTTTCAGCGGTGATTTTCCCCTTCTTATGCTGGCAACATTTGTGAGGTACTATGCCATGTAAAACTCCTCTCGAAAGAGGAGTAGCACTGTGGCACGCCGTTCGGACCCTCGTGATTGAGCTTAAACTTGAATCAGACTGCACTCATTGATATGTGAGAAGTTTGCCCCTGTTCTTTAGTGGAATGTTCATGGGCAAAATTTGCAATTTGCAATATCAGGTTATAGACCGATTTGGACCGTACTTGGCACAGTTGTTGGAATTCATAACAGAACACAATCTGCAAATTTTATCCAAATCGGTCAAAAGTTGTGGCTTTCAGGGGTTCAAGAAGTCAAATCAGGAGATCGGTTTATATGGGAGATATACTAAGTTATAGACCGATTTGGACCGTGCTTGGCACAATTGTTGGAAGAATTAACAGAAGCAAAATTTTAGCCAAATCGTTCAAAAATTGCGACTTCTTGGGGCTCAGAAATCAAATCGGGAGATCGGTTTATATGGGAGCTATGTCAGGTTAAGGACCGATTTGGCACAGTTGTTAGAAGTCATAACAAATCACCACATGCAAAATTTCAGCCATATAGACCGATCTCTCGATTTAAGATATTGGGCCCTTAATGGGCGCATTGTTGTTCGATTTGGATTAAATTTGGGACAGTGAGTTGTTTTAAAACACTCGACATCCATTTTCAATTTTGTTTAGATCGGTTCAGATTTGGATATAGCTGCGATATATACCGATATGCTGATTTAATGTCATGGCGCATTTATTGACCGATTTTGCTGAAATTTGGTACAGTGAGTTGTGCTAAGCCCTTCGACATCATTTTTTCATTTAGCCCAGATCGGTCCAGATTTCCATATAGTTGCCATATAGACCGATCTCTTGATTTAAAGTATCGGCCCCATAAAAGGCGCATTTATAATCCGATTTCGCTGAAATCTAACACAGTGACTTATGTCAGGCATTTCGACGTCCGTACCGTATATGGTTCAGATCGGTTTATATTTGGATATAGCTGCCTAAAAGACCAATATTTTGTATACAAAATTGAACAGTGACTTATATTTATTAGATCACTTAATATCCGTGTTGTATTCACCAGATTGTGACGAAAGGGGGTTTACATATAAACCCGAGGTGAAGAGTATCCAAAGTTCAGCCCGGCCAAACTTAATGCCTTTCTACTTGTTAGAGTTGTTGCATTGCTTAACGGTTTTTAATTCTAAAAAAATTATGAATTTATTAAATTAACCAACATTATACGAGTATGTACATATGTGTGTTATTAAACAATTACCCGCAATCGCAAGTTTAATTTATAAATTTCAGTTGAAGAATTAGTCATTTGCTTGTTCTCAATTCTTTGTAGTTTGGCAATGGTCGTTAATGTACTTTTACTTTTTTTTGTACATTGTTTTTGGCCTTTTTAAGTGTCTTTATTATTGGAAGTTGAATTGTTTTGTTTTAACAAAACAAAAAATGACTTATTATAACAATTTTCCATAATAAATCATTAGTGTTTTTTTATAAATAGAATATTTGCACCTGTAGTTTTATACATTGGATTTGACTTTTGCTGTAGGTTGCGGGTAAAACGAACAAATCTTTTTTCACAGTTGAATGAACTTGTTGTAAAATCATCGGACCAGTTAATTCATGAATTAAATGGAACTTATTTTCGAATTGTATATGAAAAGATCATTGAAAGCGTTTAGTAGTTATTATGAAATTGGTTTTTATTATAGGTTTTTAAGGGCACCGCGAAAAAAAATCAATAGCAAATTAATAATTGAAGATCCATTAATTTGTATAATAATAATGAAATAGCACACTCAACTGAACGTACATATGAACATAACGTAGCAAATTGAAAGTGCGAATATAAACATTCTATTAAGAAGGTTAGGTTAAATCGAAAAGAGGATGCGGATATAAATCCGCCCCAAGCCATTATATATAGCTGTGTTCGGGAACTCACAAATTTGTGCAAATTTGTACAAATCTTTACAGGAAGTCGTTCGCGTAGTTTATTTGCCGGCAGAAAAGAGCGCGAGAGAGATAGCAAATTTTGACACTTCGAAAATAGAGAACCGAAAATGAAAAGCAGCTGTTACATGAAAATACAAAAGCTAACACCAAAATGGATCAAAAAGGCAGAGGTAAGTAAAAAAAAGTAAGAACGTGCTAAGTTCGGCCGAGCCGAATCTTATATACCCTCCACCATTGATCGCATTTATCGAGTTCTTTGCGCGCTATCTCTTTTTAGACAAACAAAGAATAATGAATAAGAACTGTTATTCTATTGGAGCTATTTCAAGTTGTAGTCCGATTCGGACCATATATGAATTGAATGCTAAACATTGCAGAAGTCATTGTGTAATATTTCAGGTCATTCGGATAAGAATTGCACCCTGTAGTGGCCCCAGAAGCAAAAGCGGAAGATCGGTTTATATGGGAGCTGTATCAAGCTATATATCGATTCAGACCATATTTCACATGTATATTGAAGGTCATGGGAGAAGCCGTTGTACAAAATTTAAAAAAATTGGATAATAACTGCGCCCTCTAGAGGCTCAAGAAGACAAGATCCCAGATCGGTTTATATAGCAGCTAAATGAGGTTATGTACCGATTTGCGTCAAACTAAGCACAGTCGTAATAAAAGTCATAACAAAACACCTCATGCAAAATTTCAGCCAAATCGGATGAGAATTGCGCCCTCTAGCGGCTCAAGAAGTCAAGATCCAAGATCGGTTTATATTGCAGCTATAACAGGTTATTACCCGATTTTAACCGTACTTAGCACAGTGGTTGGAAGTGACACCAAAACACCACGTACCAAGCCAAATCGAATAAGAATTATGCCCTCTAAAAGCTGAAGAAGTCAAGACCCAATATCGGTTTATATGGCAGCTATATCAGGTTATGAACCGATTTGAACTATACGTAGCACAGTTGTTCGAAATGATACCAAAACAACATTTCAGTCAAATCTGACGAGAATTGTGCCCTCTAGAGGCTCAATAAGTTAAGACCCCAGATCGGTTTATATGACAGCCATATCAAACATGGACCGATTTGGCCCATTTACAATCTCAACCGACTTACACTTATAAAAAGTATTTGTACAAGATTTCAAGCGCCTAGCTTTACTCCTTCGAAAGTTAGCGTGCTTTCGACGGACGGGGGTCTTAGATGCATATTTCGAGGTGTTACAAACAGAACGAAGAAATAAGTGTACCCCCATCCTATGGTGGAGGGTATAATAAAAATGTTGGTTATAATTCAATTTGTTTAATTATACCCACCACCGAAGGATGGAGGTATATTCATTTTGTCATTCCATTTGCCGAACTTAACTTCTTTTTAATTGTTTAACAATTATTTTGTACCCAAAATAAAATCCCGTTTACACTTACTTATTAAATCCGGATTAAAGGCTCTCGTCAGCTGATTTTATAACGAGAAAACAAATGATAGAGGCTTTAAATCCAGATTTAACAAGTAAAAGCGTGCTAAGTTCGGCCGGGCCGAATCTTATATACCCTCCACCATGGATCGCATATGTCGAGTTCTTTTCCCGGCATCTCGTCTTAGGCAAAAAAAGGATATAAGAAAAGATTTGCTCTGCTATTAGAGCGATATCAAGATATGGTCCGGTTTGGACCACAATTAAATTATATGTTGGAGACCTGTGTAAAATGTCAGCCAATTCGAATAAGAATTGCGCCCTTTGTGGGCTCAAGAAGTAAAATAGAGAGATCGATTTATATGGGAGCTATATCAGGCTATAAACCGATTCAGACCATAATAAACACGAATGTTAATGGTCATGAGAGAATCCGTCGTACAAAATTTCATTCCAATCGGATAATAATTGCGACCTCTAGAGGCTCAAGAAGTCAAGATCCCAGATCGGTTTATATGGCAGCTATATCAGGTTATGAACCGATTTGAACCATATTTGGCACAGTTGTTGGATATTATAACAAAATACTACGTGCCAAAATTCATTCAAATTGGATAAGAATTGCGCCCTCTAGAGGCTCAAGAAGTCAAGACCCAAGATCGGTTTATATGACAGCTATATAAGGTTATGGACCGATTTGAACCATACTTGGCACAATTGTTGGATATAATAACAAAACACGTCGTGCAAGATTTCATTCCAATCGGATGACAATTGCGCACTCTAGAGGCTCAAGAAGTCAAGACCCAAGATCGGTTTATATGGCAGCTATATCAGGTTATAGACCGATTTGAACCAAACTCGGCACAGTTGTTGGATATAATAACAAAACACGTCGTGCAAAATTTCATCCCAATCGGATAAGAATTGCGCTCTCTAGAGGCTCAAGAAGTCAAGACCCCAGATCGGTGTATATGGCAGCTATATCAGGTTATGGACCGATTTGAACCATACTTATCACAGTTGTTGGATGTCATAACAAAACACGTCGTGCAAAATTTCATCCCAATCGGATAAGAATTGCGCACTCTAGAGGCTCAAGAAGTCAAGACCCAAGATCGGTTTATATGGCAGCTATATCAAAACATGGTCCGATATGGCCCATTTTCAATACCAACCGACCTACACTAATAAGAAGTATTTGTGCAAAATTTCAAGCGTCTAGCTTTACTCCTTCGGAAGTTAGCGTGCTTTCGACAGACAGACGGACGGACGGACGGACGGACGGACGGACGGACGGACGGACGGACGGACGGACGGACATGGCTAGATCGACATAAAATTTCACGACGATCAAGAATATATATACTTTATGGGGTCTCAGACGAATATTTCGAGTAGTTACAAACAGAATGACGAAATTAGTATACCCCCCATCTTATGGTGGAGGGTATAAAAAGCAGTGTAAACGGGGTTTAAGAGATCATTGGAAGAAATTTTGTCTTAACGACGATCCTTCTGTTGATGGATAACTGGCTCATCCAGACGAAATTACTGATTTTGACGATTAGTGCACTCAATATTGTGTTGTTGTGCAACTACTACTACCTGTAAATGAATATATATACTTTCCTGTAGTTTTTAAAAATCACGCTTTGTGTAATGAAGCTAGCTATACATGGTGTCTTTTACACTATGAGATTCTTGGAGAGCTCTGCTCGGGATCCAGTTTTTTAAAAAATTTGTATTAAATTCTTGAATTTTAGATTTTATTTAATTTTTTCTATTAACAATTATAAGGCCACCGTAGCGCACAAGTTGGCCCGGCGAGACCATCAGAAAAAATTTTCAGCGGTGGTTTATCTCCTCCTAATGCTGGCAACATTTGTGAGGTACTATGCCATGTAAAACTTCTCTCCAAAGAGGTGTCGCACTGCGGCACGCCGTTCGGACTCGGCTATAAAAAGGAGGCCCTTTATCATTGAGCGTAAAAACTTGAATCGGACTGCACTCATTGATATGTGAGAAGTTTGCCCTTGTTCCTTAGTGGAATGTTCATGGGCAAAATTTGCAAATTTTTACAATTATAACAAATATTAAAAAAACACCACAAATTGATATTATTGCATAAAGTGTAAACCCATACATAATTTTTAATTAAAAACATGTGGTAAGGCTGGATAAAAATGTTACTCCATCATCCGTGAAATTCGATTATGAGTAATGGCTCCGGTCCTGAGCATGCCAGATAAACGAGTCCCGATTGTACTACATATTTGCAGTAGTGGGTCAAAAATACGTATCAAATGAGCATATATCCATTCCGATCCATTGCTTCCGATTTGGAGCGTAATTGCACGTTCGCCAAGGGGTCTTGTACAAATCACTGTGACAAATTTCAGCTAATTTACAAAAATAATATATACCCAAAACTTCTGTTTTGCGTAAGACAATCAAAAAGAAAAATTAATTTTTCAATTTTTTAAAAAAATCGGCATTTATAAAGTAAATATCGCACAATCGGCACTTTGCTTTTTTTGAAGCTAAAAATCGGCAAAATATCGAAAAAACAGTAATTCTGGCAACCCTGCATAATACAAGTGCCAACATCTCCTAAGTTCTCTCCCTCTCACTTTACCATTCTCACGCAAAGAAATCTCTTTTATCCAAAAACGTGATCATGAATCATTATGTATGTACATATTTATCTTACTCGAGCATTATATAGTTTTTTGTTAATTCCCAAAAGGGGATTTACGCCAAGCACAACAAACTTAAATGTGACGTCACAAATACTTTTAACGTTTCTTAAAAGTTTGATTGGGTATTATGGCGATCATTTTGTTTTTATTATTATTTTTTCTTAAGAAAATTATGCACAAAAAGTTGTTCTTACATGCTGCTAGTTTAAGGTTGAGTAAAAATAACAACAACAACTAACAAAGGGGGGTTTCTTTATGTTGTTGCTTTTGCTGTTACAATATTTGAAAGGAAGGAATTGAATTGCATGAGCTGTGTTTATTATTATTTTTGTTGGTGAGACCAAAAGTGTACTCGGAGAGCAACAAAAGCCGACAACTCATTCATGAGAGGGTTGCGGACGCGTTTGGTTCATTTCGTGGTTAATTCGCGCAAACTTTAAATCGCAGCAGCGTGTTAGCGTGTCGAAATTTTTTCAAACAACTTTTGTTAAGTGTTTGATCAAAGTGAACATCTGTGATACTAAGCAGTCAAGTGATTTAATTATTTATTATAAACCTATATATAGCAAACAACTAGTTTAAACAAAAGTCAATATGTCGTGTAATAATTTTGAAGGTAAGTTTTTTGCTAAAATGCGGAACAGATTAAAATACATAGTTACATTTTTGGTAACATCGGTCCTTTTGAAACAAATCCCAGCGTTAGGACAACTCATTCAGCTATTTCGGCCGAAAATCAATAACATTTATTTTGCAATTACACACAAATGCCGCATGAAGGATATATGTGGGTGGTAGCAGGGATGATAAATGTGGTTTTGAAAATGGTACAAAATACGAGACAAAATGGTACATTTACTGCCAAAAAGTACCATTTTTGCGGAAGTACAGAAATCCACACTGGACGCCATTGTTGCAGATAAGTTAGGGCAAAAATACATTTATAACTCTAGTACTGACTTCGACTTTCGTCATAAACAACAATCAAAATGCACTATAAAAAAAATAGAATGGACGAGCACAGTGCGAATACATTCCGTACAAGTGGTACTAAATCTATAAACAAAATAGCACAATTTTAATTGCAAATATAATTAAATGCTCACGAAATGCGCCAAATCAACTCTGCTTTAGTACTGTTGTGTGTTGTTGTTTGGCTTTTCTTTGTGTTCTGACAAACGATTCCGTGGGAATTCGCAATAATTTATTAGGCATTTCCGTTGTGAATGAAGTCGGTACTAAGCTTAAAGCAAAATTTAGAGCTCTAGCTTAATCAGTAAAGAAAGTACCAAATGTTATCAATATTAGCTTTAAACGTACGTTTTCTGTCACTTTTAATAGAGATCAAGAATAGTATTTTATCCTCTTATAACACCGGGACTGTCGTTAACGTCAAATTTTAGAATCCTATCTCTTACTGTTCGGACAGGGCATCTTTCGCACTACTTTTGTACTTTTTTGTACCTGAATGTACGAATTTAAAACAAATATTGTCATACACCGGGCCTATCCACTTTAGCCTATGCGGTAACACATTTGATTATTTTTGATATAGCTGTCATATAAACCGATCTGGGGTCTTGACTTCTTGAGCCACTCGAGGGCGCAATTTTTATTCGATTTGGCTGAAATTTTGCATGAGTTGTTTTGTTAGGGCTTCCGACAACTGTGCTAACTATGGTTGAAAACGTTTCATAACCTGATATAGCTGTGATATAAATATTTACTTCTTGGGCCACTAGAGGGCGCAATTATTATCCTGAAATTTAGGATGACATGTTTTGTTACGACTTCCAACAACTGTGCCAAATATGGTTTAGATCGGTTCAATGGGAAGCATGTCTCAAAATCAAGAATTTTTTATATATATACAAATTTTGTCATTCTGTTTGTAACTCCTCGAAATATTCGTCTAAGACCCCATTAATTATATATATTCTTGATCGTCATGACATTTTAAGTCGATCTAGCAATGTCCGTCTGTCTGTCGAAAGCACGCTAACATTCGAAGGAGTAAATATGGTCTGAAACGGTCCATAGTCTGATACAGCTTCCATATAAACCGATCTCCCTATATTTCTTCTTGAGCCCCTAAAGGGCGCAATATTGATTTGAATTGGCTGAAATTTTACAAAATGGCTTCTACAATGGTCTCCCACATTCAATTGGATTATGGTTTAGCTTCAATAGCATAAAAATTATTTCCTTTTATCCCTTGTTGTCCTAAAAAGAGATGCAGGGAAAATAACTTGTTTTAATTTGGTGCGTCAATTGAAGGGACTGTCTGTATAGACATGAGCTTTAACATCGTATGATCTAGGCGGCCAATTGACTGGACCCGGACGTAAAATAAAATGTTCACCGAACTCACCTCTCAATAAGTCCATTGTTACTCGTGCTGCGTGGAATTTAGCACCGTCTTTTTGAAACCATGTGTCGTGCAAGTCAAGCTCTTGCATTTAGGGCAAAAAAAGTTGGATATCCTCTCACAGTAGCGCTCACCATTCACAGTTACGTGACGATTCGCATCATGTTTGAAGAAGTACGGTCCAATGATGCCACCAGCCCATAAACCGCACCAAACAGTGACTTTTTCTGAATGCATTGGTAGCTCTTGCAATGCTGATCTTTACCCAAAATCGACAATTCTGCTTGTTTACGTACCCATTGAGTCAAAAATTAGCTTCGTAGCTCAATGGAAGAAGCGCGCGATAGACTATCTTAACAGAGCACTCATTTTGATAATAAAGTTGTATAATTTGCACACCCAGAGATAAGTTGATACCAAACGTACTCATTTTAGTACCATACGGTGTTGATAGTAAAGCAACACAGCACGGTACAAAAACAATACCGGGTGGTATAGATTAGTACCGTCTAGCCTTATTACCGAACTGGTATTGGTTTTAATACTAATCTGTTATTGGTTTAAGCACCAGACCGTTACTAGTTTTAGTACCAAACCGTTATTGATTTTTCCACCCCTATTGAACTAAAAACAAACATTGAAAATAATTTTAATTTAATTTTTTTCGATTATTTATGTTAATAAATACAAAAAGTAATGTAACACCGTGGCCAACCTGAATTCCTTGTATTCAGCAATTGATTCCAAATCCATTGATTCTCAGAAGTAGTTTTCATATGAAAACACCAACATAGCAACGTTTTCCACACAATGGACTATCATGTTTTTGATGAAGAATGTTCTTAGAATTTTTACAATTTCCATTTTCACCGCTTCCAAGTATTTGAACAGATTTTTGACACTCAAATTGTATTAAAAGGAAGAAAGTTTATACCCATCAGGCGGTGGAGTCTAAGGTCTGAATGGCACTTTTTTATAGGGACTATGCGTTTGTGGAATACTCTTCTTTTTGAATCAAAATACACTAGCACCAATTTTATGTGTTTGTCGTTGTAAATTGCAAATGGGCCATACCGATTCAGATCTAGATATAGCTCCCGTATAAAGTGGTCCTTTGACATGATTTCTTAAACCCTTAGAAGCCGCAATTGTTGCCCGGTTCAGCTGAAATTCGAATCAATTTATACCAAGTATGATCCAAATCGGTCTATAACCTGATATAGCTCCCACATGAACCAATCTGCCAACTTTACATCTTGAGCACAGGAAATCGCAATTGTTAGCTGATTTGGCTGGCATTTTGCACTGCTGTGTATTTGAAAATAGTTGGCACCTCGACTCACGAGTTGTTTTGTCTCAATATGACATCTCTTATTTTTTTCAGTTGTATTCTGGCATTATAGGGGTGGGGTTATAACACGTTCATAATTTTTTTGGTGATATTTTGAATACATGGAAAATTTTGAAGAGTTGATGACAGTTTTGGAACATTGTTAAAATTGAAATGGAGGAAATGCGTCTTCGCCGCAGCAGAGGTCGAGTTTTTAGATCAACATATAAATGGCGGAGGATTAATGAAGCTCGATAAACACATAGAGGCGGTCCGTATTGCTCCAGAAGGCATTACCCTAGCTCTGCATCAGTCGAATGACCAACTATGCCGAAAAGGTCCAAAAAGAATTTTTACGCTGATTGTTGTATATATCACAAATGAATGAGAATTTACTTAGTAACGAAGAAACGAGCCAGGAAATTAATAACGATCAATTTGACTGGTTCGTAACATTTCAGCTTCCAGTTAGACCCACTCGAAACAAGAAAATACATGAATCTGTGGAACATACTAAAAGTGTTAGATCTTGCACTCGTAGGTTTTAAAGCGTCACAAATGAACTATACAGTAGCTGCCGGTTGCCTCATGATTCAACATCGTGTTGTATTCCATCTAGGTTTCGTGCTCGAGTGTTGTACAAAGGTCATTTTGGGATAGAAAAAGTAAAATGGTCAGCACGGTCGTGCGTTTATTCACCTGGCATTGATGCTGACATAGAAAAGGTGGTTACAGATTGCGCCGCAGGTAACAAAACAGCCGAATGCCAGCACAATTTACATCACATTATTAGAAGTACCTCAAGGCACTCAGGGAACGTGTGCACATAGATTTTGCTGACCCCATATTTGGTATACATCTTATTATTACGGGCGCCTATAGCTTTGTGCATCAATTCCATGGCAGCCGGTTGTACGTACCGGATTGACCCGATGGAGTAAATTCATCGGCAAGGGCTACCGCCACAGTGAACAAAACACTGCAAATACAGCAACAACAACAACATCGTTGTGGAAACGGATAATGTGCCAGCAGTATTTAAAAAGGTTTTAAAGGAAAGGGGAGTTATATCACACAAGAGAACAGAAACCCCCACGGCAAATGGTCAGGCCGAACAGCAAAATGCTGTCAAGTTCAGGCGAAACACCTTGAACCTTACCTTATTTATTTCGTTTAGCAATGTTATCCCTCTCCACTTTTTACTCCAGGTGAGGGCACCCTTCTTTAGAATCGGGACCACAAATTCCTTCTTCTATTCTTAGGGAATAATTCAGGCTGATAATTGATTGAGTAATGGGGTGGGCTCCATACCGCAACAGTTCGGCAAGTACCTTGTCAGGACCGGCTAATTTGGCGTTTTTGAGTGAGACCAGCACGGCCTCAATTCCTACGCAGGTAGGTGGGGCTGTAGATATATCCCTGAGTGGGTCTCGGTGTATTGGGGAATTAAAAGCTTTGGAGCTTATGTTTTCGGTTGGTGGTCCTTTGAGCTGACAAATCCGCACCATCGCTCTAATTGCTGTTCGGGTGTTATTAGTACCGCTCCGTCCTCATCTTTTATTATTGCCGTCGGCATTATATTGTTCCCACTCATTTGTTTTATTGACTCCTAAAAGCCACGCATGTTTCCAATATTAGATGCATTTTCACCTTGCTCTGCTAACATATTAAAATATATTCGCTCATCTCTGTGAACTAGGCGTTTGACCAGCGAGGTGGATGCGCGATAATCAGTCCTGGTTGCGGTATTTGTTGCACTTGATTTTGCAGAGCGTTGCGTAGAAGGCTGTTTGTTTCTCTATTGTTTCGCTGCTTAACTTTGATAGAGGTGGTTGTCTCCGTACATGCCTTTGTTGTGACGGCTCATGTATGGCTGTTATTTTGCAGCTTCTCCGTTAATGCTGTCTTGTATTCGCGCACTGTTTCATGGTCTGTTAGGCTAAAGAGGTTGAACTTTGTCCTTTTTGTTTGAGTCCTTTTTACGACGGCTGGGCGTAGACGTAGAGTGGCCACTGAGAGTATGTGGTCACTATCGATGTCGGCTCCACGTCTAATTTTTACATCCATCAGCAAATCTAGAAAGAGTTTGCTGATAAGTACATGGTCGATTACGGGCGTTTTCATCTGGTGATGCCCAAGTATATTTCTTTATATATTTAGGGGGGAATTTTGTGCCTCCAATAAAGAGTAGGCTTCATGTGCAGAAAACTACCAATCTGTCGCCATTGTAAATTCTGGTATCACCAAGTCCTTGCATTCCCATGATTGAATGTACAGTACAGCCGGGGTAGATTGAGCGCCTCTTTGTATGAACACCTATTTTCTTCTTCTAGGTCCTCCAAAGAGAGAACAGATAATAAAATATGTACTTTTACTCAAATTTGTACATCCTTCTTTATGGAAAACTCTTTGTTATACTAAAATCCAAATATCTATAATAAATTTTTTAAGAAATTAGCCAAAAATTATAAATTTTGTTTAAAAAAAAGCATGCTTTAATCCCATAGTACAATTAAAAGATAGTGTCATTAGCACAACAACAAAAATCTACCCCCAACGAAACTACCTTGATTGGCTAATCCCATAACTTCAAATGTCAAAATGGATTTAAAAATAAACTTTGTTTTATAACTTATTTTCGTATAATTTTCTCCAGAAGGATATTAAAGAGATCACACGATAGGCTGTCTCCTTGTCTGAAACCTCGTTTGGTATTGAATGATTCGGAGAGATTCTTTCCTATTCTTACTGAGGAACACGTATCAATAAGTGTCATCCTGCAGAGTCTTATTAATTTTGCAGAGATTCCAAACTCAGATATGGCGTGAAATACCTTTGAAAGTAAAGGGGTATCGAAAGCGGCTTTGTAGTCAACAAAGAGATGGTAGGCGTTGACTTGTCCTTCTCCGGTCTTTTCCAGGATTTGGCGCAGTGTGAATATCTGGTCCAGGGTGGATTTAAGTCGCATTGATAGGACCCAAATATCTCATTGACTTTAGGTTTTACTCTTGTATGCGATGGGAAGGAGACTAATTCCTCTGTAGTTGGCACATTCCGTCTTATCTCCTTTCTTCTGTACGGGACATAGTATGCTACGGTTCCAATCATCGGATATGCGTTCTTCTAGCCAGAGAAACAGTGGTGTAAACTGTTCTTTTCATATCTTCAGCATGCTATCTGTGTCAGTAATCAGATTGCCTTCTTTGTCTCCGCAGGTGCCTACACCAAAGCCAACGGTCGATGGCTTTCGATGTTTAATTCTTTGTTAGAATTTCTAGACTTCATTCTGACTCGTGTTCATCTTAATTCGTTCACACTCACATCTTGCCATTCCTATTTTCATTCTGCGAAATATACGTTTCTCATCTCTCTCCTTTTCTCCCGATACCTCTCCTTCATCTGGCGCTTTGCTATTGATTGCAGGGATGCCCTATATGCCACATTCTTGGCTTCAGTAGCTTCTCGACACTTTTGATCGCTCCTGGGTTTTTTTGGGAGAGGCTTCCGATACCCAAGTATGGATTTCGCGGCATTTTCCATGGAGTGGGCAATAGTATGCCACTGCGCCATTATATAATCGGAACCCTTTACTGGACGTTATCTCGTGGAGGATAAACTTTCCGACTGTTTAACCAAAAATGTCTTCCTTCCCTATCTTCGCAGTTAAAATCTCCCAGAATCATTTTAATATCTTGGGCTCGGCAGCGGTCATATTCCCTCTCTAGGCGCTCGTAGAAAATATACTTGGTCTGCTCGTCCTTGTCTTCTGTCGGGGCATGGGCACAAATAAGGCTGATGTTGAAGAATTTGGCTTTTATGCGGATTGTGGCTAGCCTCTCATCCACCGGAGTAAAGCTGGAGACAAGTTTTTACTATACCTTTGTTTCTCATAGTAGTTTATTAAGCAAAAAAGGAGTCATAGTTAACAGAGATTTTAAACCCATTATACAATCTTATTTTTGTGAATATGGCTGAAAGTATTGTCCATTAATACACTTGTTATTTAATTGCCATTGTTCTAAACTTTGTATTTTATGTAGGATATGATTCTAGTATAAATGATTCTGTATATTAAAATTGTTGTTGCAACACTGCTTTTGAAATTACCACCTTAATCCGAGTAAAATGCATTCATTGCATCGCGAACGAATAGTAGGGAGTGGGCGCCCAAATTGACCATGGAACTGGTTATTTGCATATCGTTTTCTGCATTTTTGATGGAATTTATGGTGTCTAAAATTATATTAGGCTTTGAAACGATGGTATCGGTGGCATTTCCATGCATTTTAAAATCATTTTGAACATTGTCGGAAGATCCTATTTTTTGAGGAACAACTATAAGATAATCACTTTGTTCGCGGTCTTGAATAAATCTATCGTAATCATGCTGGTTTTCAATAGATATTTTATCTCCGCCTTCGTCTAAAAAGAAGACAAGCAATATTTTATTACACCAACCACATGGAGACGAACAGTGGGTTTTCAGTCGGGGTCCCTTACCTTTCCAAAAAAGGGTTATGCAAGGTGGACATGGTAAAGAAGAATCCTCTATGTCCCCCATAATTTCCCTCTTTACATCTTCCAAAGGGGCGAGCGGTTTCCCTAGATGAAGTTTAAAGAAACCATTTTGATGAATATATGTATACTCTATCTTAGGTTTACCCATTGTAGAAATTTGAAAATGTTCTAAATTTTGGGAGCAACCGATCTACTTTGTGTTGTACTGATATTGATGAATGTACTGATATGAGCAAACTGAGGTTCCTATATTGGAATACAAATACCGAAATTTTAAACCCACTACAATAGTATGGAAGGTATAGTAACTTAGTCATTCCGTTTGTAACACCTCGAAATATTGATCTGCTACCCTATAAAGTATATATATTCTCAATCGTCTTGACATTTTAGGTCGATCTGTCCGTCTGTCAAAATCACCATAGCGGTCCCAAAATACTTGGCGTCACATTTGACAGCTCCTACACCTTCTCCCCACATGCCACAGCAATCTGCAATAAAGTCAAAAGTAGAAACAAGGTCCTCAAGTCACTCGCCGGCAGCACTTGGGGTGCAGACAAAGAAACCTTGTTGACCACGTACAAAGCAATTGGCCGGTCTGTGGTAAGTTATGCAGCGCCAGTGTGGTCACGTCAGCTTTGTGACACGCAGTGGAATAATATTCAGATCTGTCAGAATGCCGCCCTCCGAACTGCGACGGGCTGCCTCCTTAGTTCTCATGTGGACCACCTCCACCAGGAGACAAAGATCCTACCAGTGCGAAGACATAACTACATGCTGTCTAAGCAATACCTTTTGGGCTGTTATCGCAGAAATCATCCAAATCATCATCTTGTGGATAGATACCCACCGCCCAGAAGCCTTAAGGTAGATCTACATGATCTAGAGCGTGAGGTCCAGCGCTACAAGAGAGAACCTCTAGATCAAGCGGCATATCAAGCGGGTCTGAACAACATTCATGCAGACACGGTAGCAGACGCGTTAACTGGCTACCGGGTGAATGTAGTCCTTGGAGTACGACCGCCACCCATTGCACCCGAAGAAATCGACCTCCCCCGGCAAACCAGAGTGATTCTGGCTCAATTACGTTCCGGCAGATGCAGCCGCCTCAATTCCCACAGAGCTAGGATTGATGCCGACGTGCAAGATGTATGTCCCGACTGTAACCAGGGACCGCACGATACACGTCACCTGTTTAACTGCCCGGCCAGACCCACTCGACTCAGACCCAGATCCCTGTGGACGCACCCCATCTTAGTCGCGGAGTTCCTGGGTCTTGACACTCAACAGAATCAAGCAGACGAAAGATAGTACACAATAAACTGCTACAACAACAACAACAACAACCATAGCGGTCGAACGAATAAAGATATTCGCTTGTGCAAAGAGACTTCTTATTGAAGGCCACCTATCCGCCTATGACGTTGAAAGCCTGGGTTCGAATCCTGGTGAGACCAGGAATAGCTGAATGTTCATGGTCCAAATTTGCAATTTGGCTTCTTATTTATGTAGGTCGTTGGGAATTGCAAATGGGCCCAGATCTTGAAGAAGCTCCCATATTAACCGATCTCCTGATTTGACTTTTGTCCGATTTAGCTGAAATTGTACACGCAGTGTTTTGTTATGACTTTGAACAACAGTGCCAATTACATTGCAAATCGGTCTTCAAACTGATACAGCTTCCACATAAAAACAACTTCTAAGGCCCAGACTCTTCAACATACACATATGGCTTCAACTGAGTTCATTTTTGGAAAGTTTTTGCAGAACCCGTAGTGGTGGGTTTTGATATAGCTGCCAAAAGCGCAAATCTTATCCGATTTGGCGGAAATTTGAGGTGTTTTGTTATGACTTCTAACAAATGTGCTTAGTATTATCCAATTATTATCAGTTTATAACTTATATAGCTGTCATATAAACCTATCTTGGAGCTTGATTTCTTAAACCGATCTCCCGATATTACTGCTTGAGCCCCTATAAGATGCAATTTTTATCTGATTTGGCTGAAATGATACTATTATGATCTTCAATATTCAAACGAAGTATGGTCCGAATGACATGGCTCCAATAGCATGGCAATTTTTATCCTTTGTTTTGTTGTTTGTATAAAGATATACAGGGCAAAAAACTTGCCAAATGCGATCCATGGTGGAGGGTAACAAGATTCGACTCGGCTGAACTTAGCACTCTTTTACTAGTTTTTTAAATAGCGACTGCCTGAGTCGATTAGATTAGATATAATAACCATGTAGCATATAGCAAACAGGTGAATAACATTTTTTCACGGGAATTGCCCCATGGCATAATTAGTGTACCGTAAACAGCTGGGTACAACTTTTTTCGCGAGAGCACTATCTGTTAACGAGTTGTGGTTGTGTGTGTGTGTATTATAGTTAAGAAACATATCGCAAAAATAATGAAAAATTTCGCGACCTAGTAACTTACACAAAATCAGAGTTCAATATTTTGTTGTTGGGCAGCTGCCACTAGCTGGAAATGAATGAATTGAAAACGACAACGCACTATCTATCAACGACAAAAACTCGTTGATAGATAGTGCACTCCGCGGGCAGTACCACCTATGCCTACTGGTGACTATATGTAATCTAATCGATTCCAGGGACCACTAAAAAATTAAAAATCTACATCAGTTTTCTATTCCAGGAACCTCGGTTTGTTGTTTACTATACCAGGATGCACTTATAAGGTGGGGTCATGCAAACAGCTGGGTACAATTTTTTATTTTTGATTTGATTTTGCAGTAAAATGTCAAAGGCTTGATAACACAGCTGTGCTTTTTTTCTAAAATCCGATATTCCACACATAAGCATGGCGAAACAATTAAAAGTGGTCTCATTTGCACAACAACTACAAATCATATGATGCAATCCTCCATCTCGCCATCAAGCTGATCGACGTTTCGCCAACACACACAAAGAAGTTTGTATACGTGTGCGTATGGTTATGGTTAAGAACCATAACACACAAACAACAACAAAATCAGAGTTGAATTGAGCACGGATTTTGATAGTTAGTGCACTCAATATGTATTTTGTTGTTGGGCAATTGCTCCTATCTGTAAATGAATATCAAAGAGAATTGCAGGATTCACTGAATACGGTTAAGCCAAGCGACCAGCCGACATAAAATTTTTTTAAATTTTTGTCAGTATATTGGCATTTAGGATGTCACTTTGTTTACGTTTTCTCCTATTTGATGACAATCGGCAGATTTGACATCCTTAATGATGTTCATGGGACCTATCCACTTTATGTTTTCGCAAGTGACCTAACCTTCTATTAGTTAATCTTGAGAGGATTGAAGGAACAGAAAAATTTTTGTGCTCACAAAATTTGACAGCAAATGTCAAGTTTATAGGTGTCGGTAATAATTTAATTTTTCTTCAATTCAAGCAGCGCTGCCGAAAAACTAAAATAAAAATAAAATTTACAGCAAAGAGAAAAGAAAAAAAAAAGAAAGAAAGATACACATATTCGAAGCTTAGACTGCCGAAACCCTATATACGTGCCGTACGCCATATTTTCCTTCACGGAAAGGGAAATAATGCATATTTAGAAAATGCAAACGAAGCAAACTGCATGCCATTGAGAGCAGAATTCTGCTTGCGGCAAGTTCTTAGATAATTCTCATTTATCTATATTCACAAGCGCCACCAACTAGTCTATTTACGAAGTTCAAATTCTTTATCTGTATATAATTTATCTATGTAAATATATCTTGGATTAGACAAAAATGAATTAAGGTCCGGTTATGCTCCATAAATGTAGAGCAAATGTATCATAAATGTAAAGAGGCATTTATGCTTATTGCCAAAACTTAAAAAAAAAAATTTAAGGTGAGAAAGATCTGACGTCGAAGAACTTCAGACATAACTCAAGGTCAGGTCGGAGAAGACCCTCCACGCAGTGATGCTTGAAGTTGAGACGTCTCTCCAACTGAAGGAGTATGCAATGGCGGCCTTCTCGAATATTGAGAGCGCATTTAACAACAGTGGAGGGTCGACAGTCACCGCCCTGAGCCGCACGGGGAGACAGAATACGGCCAAATTTCCCTTCTGGACACTATGCATGCGGTGGGCAGACTGAGGAGGAGGGTCACAGGAGACAGGGACTGGATTGGCACTATACTGCGACAAACACAACATTTCAGGGAGTGCTATGTGACGTAACGATAGACGCAAAAGAAATTCTGGGAAGGGATTTACAGTTTTCGAAATCAGTTGTTGTAGCCACATTTGGATGAGGAGGTAGCGATTCTCTTCAAGCTCTTTCCGCTCACCGATCGTCGCCGGGACATTATGGCCATTGGTTATTAAAAGACGCCAATAGATCGCCTTGTCACATCGAGTAACACAGGCACTCAGTTTTTAAGCGAGAACCGTTGCCGCCCGGCCTCTCACGGAGACCCTCCCTTCGATACCGCTAATTGTCCGCGACTTTAATTGCAGCTACTCCGTATAAAAGGCCTTTCACTAATCACAACCTGTGGACTCTCCCGGTAGCTCTCATCTGAGCTTTTCGTAATGACGATGAACATCAAAGAAATTGGAGTTCACAGTTTCAACTGATGGGGTGCTTATAATCATCGCGTGCCGGGTCGAAGTCAGTATGTACATATGGCGTCCCTCAAGGCCGTGGGCTCTAGTACATTGAAGTCAAAGTGCGTGGAGGAGTGTGTGGAATCCCTGAATAGACCTCAGTTTTACGACATGGTGAAATCATGTAATTTCTTGTTATCACATGTGTCTCATTTTTCATTTCAGCCAATTCGTATAATCAGGATATCGATTTATATGGGAGCTACATCAGGTTATTGACCGATTTGGACCGTAATTCATATAGTTGTAGGAAGTCGTAACAAAACACTTAGTGCATCAATTTCAACCAAATCCGATAAAAATTGTGACTCCAGGGGCTCAAAAAGTCAAATCAGAATATCGGTTTATATGGGTGCTTTATCTGATATGGCATAAATTTCTTCTCATACAGCCATTAAATCCTTGGAGAACATATTTCCGAAACTAGAATCTGTGGGTATGTCTCTAGCGACATGTAAGCTAAGTTTTCATGACCAAGCCCGAAAGACAACGAATGATAGATGGTCACAAAGAGGGGGCCTAATCTATAATAATATCTATCTAATCTGGACTTGAAGAGGTCTACCGCTTTGGTGTCACTGGCTAGAACAGACGTCTCAGTCATTGTGTCCGTCATGACAGGTCACTGTCCAATCGGAAAACATGCTGACAGACTGAAATTTGCCAGCAACGAATTTTGCAGAAGCTGTGAGGATATCAAAGAAAAAGAGACTGTAGAACACCTTCTGTGTGTGTCACTAGCAGTTAGAAGGAGTTCCACTTTAGGTTGTCATTTTTTTGACAAAGTGTTTGATTTAGCGGATGTGAACATTCGCAAGTTATTGGGCTTTTTAAAGCGATCTGGATGGTTTAACGGTAGGAACTAGAAGGCATCTTCCTTCTTCTGTTCCTGTGGTATCACAATGGCGAAAACGCTTAAGTGAGTGTGATGGTAGACTGTTACTTAAACCTAACCACCTAACCGAACCTGTATCCGATATGGCTAGAGATAGGTTTCTACCGGACCCAACGCTTGGGTATTTATTGGGTAAATACCCAATAAATACCTTTTTTATACCCTCCACCATAGGATGGGGGTGTACTAATTTCGCGATTCTGTTTGTAACACCTCGAAATATGTGTCTGAGATCCCATTTGGCTGAAATTTTGCATGAGGTGTTTTGCTGTGACTTCCCATAACTGTGCTAAGTATGGCGCAAATCGGTACATAACCTGATATAGCTGCCATATAAACCGCGGGCGCAATTCTCATCCGATTTGACAGAAATTTTGTACAACGGCTTCTCTCGTGACCTTCAACATACGTGTCTAATATGGTCTGAATTTTGGCACAGTGAGTTTTGAGTAGACCCTACCCATTCCTGTCAAATGTGGTCCAGATCGGACCCTATTTGGATATAGCTGCCACATAGACCGATCTCCCGATATAGTGTAATGAGCCTGTAAAAGGAGTATATTTCATTCGACTTCAATGAAATTTGGCATAGCGAGTTCTGGTACCCCTCTGAACCTTTTTGTTGAATATCGTTCAGATCGGACCATATTTGGATATAGCAGCCATGTAGACTGATATTACCGATATGAAGTATTGAGCTCATAAAAGGAGCATTTTTCATCCGATTTTGATTAAGTCTGGATATCGGTCTATTAGCGGCTATATATAACTAAAATCCGATTTTAAGTGATCAGAAGATCAGGTTTATACACAAAGAATACGAAATCATCAAAAATTGCTTGGAAAATATTTTTATACCCAAGATATCTAATTATAAATACTTTTGGGTATAAATGGGTAAATACCCCGGTAATTGCCCATTTAACCAATTTTCCAGCGAAAATATCTTTTGGGTATTTACCCATCGCCCATCTCTAGATATGGCCCATTTACAATGTCCAACGATCCACATCAATTAGAAATCCTTGTGCAAAATTTTAAGTGGATACCATTATTCGTTCGACCTTTATCGTGATTTCGACAGACGGAGGGATGGACATGGCTAGATTGATTTAAAATTTCAAGACGATCCAGAGTATATATACCGTAAGTGAAACTGCTTCAACCACGAAAATGATAATATCAATCACTGTTTTTGAAAAAGACAATTGAAAACATTTTCAATATTAAAAAACATTTCCATATTCAATAAAAAAAACTTTCGACGGAAGTACACCAACTTTTGAAGTAGTAAAGCTATGCGCTTGAAAATTTGCACATTGTTTTTATATATCTCCCATATGAACTGATCTTCCGATTTGACCTCCTGAGTTACTAGAGGTCGCTGTTATTATCTGATTTGGCATAAATTTTGCGAGCAGTGTGATAACCTCCAACATCTCTAGAGTCTAAATCGGTCGAGATATTGCAGAAAGTTAAGGGGCAGCGCGACCTCTTCAAAAACTGCCGAGGATTTACTAATCGGTTAGGTCCGTTTAAGGTCTAGATCTTAATGAAAGGTTTTCTTGAGCGCAGTACAATACCAAAATCGATGCCAAATTTCTTCGGGGTCATCACTCCCCCCAAAAGCCATGGCGGAGCATATGTATACCGATACCGGAGCATAAGTATATCGATAGGTTAGGTTGAATGGGTCGCCCACCATAAGTGAGTTTACTCGGAGGACAGTTTGACCCATTGTGGTACCCTAGTGAGAGAAAGGGAAGAAAAAGGAAAATGTGAGACCTCGTACTAGAGGTTATACACGAATAAAAAGAAAAAGACAGAAGGAGTGGAGAAACCCGAGGTGGAGAGGTGAACAACAGCCCTTCCCTACGCAAGCATGGACCTACCTATGCCGGAGCCTATGTCACCCCTCGTCGGAACCATCCTGTTTTCTCAACAAACCTCAGGAGAGGTACCAGTGGTATGTTTGTTTCCTCCTCATCAAGACAACTGCTACAGAGTTGTCACACACTCGGACACACTCCTATGGCACAGTGTCCGGTAAGGACCCCTGTCAAAGTACTATCGACCTCTTATCGATCGCCAGCAATTCCCTCCTCCTCCTCCGGTCGATGAGCGGCCATAGCTCCTTCGCAGTCCGGCAACCATCTACCGTGTCCCACCTCGCCACCGACGCCGTCCTGGCCATTCCCTCTACTGTGTTCAGTAGCTCGACAAATAGCACATAGGCAAGACCGATGACTGGTCACTCTGGCACAGACGAACCCCTCCTGGCGAACTCGTCCGCCCTCTTATTTCCTGGAATCCCCTCCTGCCCAGGAACCGATGTCAGCGTGACATCGTAGGCTCGGGGCCTATCCAGGGATTCCAAACAGTCCGCCACACATTTTGACCTCACCATCCTCAACCCCAAGGCCTTGAACGCCGCCATACTGTCCACATAAATTCTTAGTTTCGAGGACGGTAAGCCCCTTGCCAGAATTTCTCTTGTGGGTACTGCAATGGCACAGACCTCTGTCTGAAAGACCGTACACTCGTCCGGCAGTTTCACTCCAGTCGGGTGGATATCTGAAAACAACGACTTGAGCCATTTTGGAATCGGTTAAAAAATGTCACTTATGTGAAAATTCAAATCGGCATGCTCTCATTGGTAAGAGGGAAATATTCTCCCGGTTTTAAGAGAATTTCTCTTAGCCTTCAAAACTTTCAACAGTATCGACCGTCGCTCCCACATATATTTCTTCCTTTTTATCCTTTCAGTATTTGATGCCAACCCTGTGGTTCAACCCTTTATGGCAGGCCAATTTAACCTTACCAACGCATGTGATAACTTAGCTGCCTTACCTATGCACAACTTTTCATCGTTAATGGCGGTGGGAATGAATCTATTCAATCACATTTTAATTGTAACACTCACCTCTTACATGGTCTACAAATGCTGGCTTATGGAATTCCAAAAGACTGCGCTCCATGCCCATTTATGCACAATAGGGGTAAGAATTCCAAGTAGAACTGGGACTGTAAGTTTTAAAATAGTTTTCTTTGTTTCCATAGTTCGTACTGCTAATGGCCGAAGGTGTGATGGTACGCTATCGAGCAAATATATTATTTTCCGACTATTCGGCCGAAAGTAAAACTTTGCTCCATGCTTTGCTACAATTCATTGGAGGCTTTTTGGGCATTATAGGCACTTTACAAAAGTATTGGGGCAAGGAGGTGCACTTTAAATCAAGACATGCCAAATTTGGTAAGTTAAAGAGACGACTACATATGTATGTAAATGGTGATTCATTTGAAAAAACAATAATTTCCTATGTAATTTCAGGTCTGGCTGCCTGCATATTTTGTTTCATTAACTTTGTGGCCGGATTTTGTGTGCTCATACTACCCTCAACCCGCATGACTATGAAGCTGTTACACACCTCCTTGGGTCTATTGACATTTGTAACGGGCATGTTGGCCCAGATCTTTGGCTATGATACTGGATTCTTTCATCGCAATTTCACCCACAAGCGTTTGTTCAAATTTGTCACCTTTGTAATTTTGGCCATATCCATAATTGGCCCCTTCAAGACAATGACCTATAAAATGCATTTGATCTTTTTCGGCAACACTCCACTGCGTGGAAATATATAAGGAGACATAACTGTGATAGACCATTCTTATTGATTATGCGCTATTTTTTTCTCAGTTTTAATATACATGTACGTAGTTTCATTAATTAATTTAAGCATCCCCAATTTACCATTGTATATATAGAGAAAAAAATATAAAAATTATAAAACATTGTAATTCAAAAACATTGCATACTTTTAGGCATTACAAATATCATACTCCTGTTTGTAACCTTCACATCTTACATGCTTTGGGCGCTTTCGGCAGACAGACATGTAGGCGTATTCATTGGGTAAGTAAGCCCCCCATAAGCTCTTAGTGAAGAGGCTTTGTGGGGATTAACCTGTTCTGGTGGCCCATGTTGATGCTGCCGGCTCGGCCTTAATTTCCAGCGCCATCTTGTAAGGGGAATTGAAAACCGCCAATTCCTTCAATCAAATAAAATGTCTTCTGCGGTGCCATGTGGTTGAAGGATTTTGACATTCTACCCTATGCAACAATCCCATGTCAGCCGTTTGTACATACTGGATTGACCCTTCATCGGCAAGGGCTGGCTCACTGCTACAACGTTTGAAATTGTAGGCGATATTAAAATGGCCATAGTGGGTGTGCTTATATTTGATATTTGCTAATGAGTTGAGCGAAAAATTATTGCAACCTATCAATGATCGTGGCAATACATTGTTCCTTCTTAAATCCGTCACGCTGTTCTTAAATGAAATGTTCTAGGGCAATTTCCCAAGGCTTTCTTGTGCCCTCCCGAAAACTCTACTTATTGGTGTTGTCCGGCGACTCGCCGTCCGGACACGGGGCAATTTCGCAAGGCTTTCTTGTGCCCTCCCGAAAACTCTACTTATTGGTGTTGTCCGGCGACTCGCCGTCCGGACACGGCTTTAAAAATGAGAGAGAGTTAGAAGCCTTCACGGTGTTCTTAAATGAAATGATCTCAGTCAATTTTTCAAGGATTTCGTTGTCTCAATGGGCTACACAGATGCAGCTTCAATGGGATTAACTAAGTCTCAAAAAGGCTTAGAATTAATTTCACTTTTTTTTTGGCAATTTATTTAATAAAACACAGCTTGGTATTATTTTTTAAATAACGAATATATATAGGCATACATGTGTATTTATCTCGTGGATAAAGAGTTCATCTCACAAGAGTACAGCATTAAAGGACTAAAACTACTTTTACATATACATGAATCATCTTTAAAAGGACAGAGGAATTGGACACCACCGCCACATATAGGAATACTTAGAACTACAAAAAATATTGAATATGTGATAATATTGTATCTATTGAATAAAATCCATTTTGGTATTTTTAATAGGTCATCATATTGAACAGCCGAATTCAATTAACGGCTATTACGTTGAGTGGCCGAGATAAGGTCCAAAGCTTCGGATATATTGCCATTTACACTCTCTAGCAATTGTGTTAGCCAGGCGCCTTCATTGCTGAAACCCATTGACATCATGGCTCGGATGGAATGGTTAATGAGTTCATCTGTAAAGGAAAGGAAGACCAGTTAGCTTCTATCTAGTATTTGAAATGAAAATATTCTTTTTACCTTCATGATAGATGTGCACAGCTCTCGGGTTTTCTTCGGGTTTTCTTGGTTGGCCTGCATCGGTGCCTTCCGGTGTCTTCGGAGGTGTATTGAAGACTGGAACAGCACGCAATTCGACTGCAGCTTCTTGAGCCGGCTTAACTGGAGTAGTGTTTTCACGGCTCTGCTCTTGGGCAATGTGGGCTTTCAAATCAGCACTCAATTGGGCAAAGTCCATAATATTAGATTTGTTCAAGGATTGTGGTGGTGTTGAAGTCTGAGAAGTATTGGGTGTAGAAGGCGTTGTTGACTTGTTGTTAGCAGTTGCTGGTGTGGCTTTTTCTGGGGTATTCTCCTTTGTGGGAGCATTTAATTTAATAAATGATTCCGAGACACTGTCACTTTCGCTATCACTGCCCACATCACTGATTTCCAACAAATTTGAGGTTTTCTTTTCTTCGGCCTTACTTTCAGAGTTTGACATATTGGATGCATTAGTTTGCATGGACTTGTTAGAATTACTGGATTGTTGAGATGCTCGGCGTATATTGTCTGCAATGGGGCAAGCAGAGGAAGTATCATCACCTTCCACGGGGTCCAACATTTTGGCAAACATATCATTGAAGTTGTTAAGAATCTCCATTCCACCTCTCAAGAGCTTGGGATCCAATAATTGCACAAAGTCCTGCAATGAGGGTGTTGCCGACATTGTGGGTGTTGTTTGAGAAGAATTGGGAGTAGATGTAGTGGTGGCCGTAGTGGTAGTTTTCTGGGTCTAAAAGGAATTATTAAACCATGTTAAAAAAGCTTCTTGAAATATGAAATTTTTTTATATACTGACCTCCTGATTTGTTTGCGAAGCAGCTGATGCTGCTGCGGCAGATGCAGAAGTTGTTGCTGTATCTGCCATAGTGGCCTTCTTTGCGGCCTCCACTGCTGTTTGGTGGGCCACTTTTGCTGCAATTTCTGCGGCACTCACAGCTGCTTCATGAGCTTTTTGTGCTGCCTCCATAGCTGACTTGGCTATGGGATCCACATTTGCTCCAGCGCCATCAGAAGTTGTTGTTGTTGTGGTGCTAGTAGTTGTTTTAGTATCACTAGCATTTGCTGCGTTGTTAGCATCTGTTCCCATTGCTGCTTCAGCTGCTGCAGCTCCACCTCCCTCAGCCAAGTCATTCATCATTTCATACAAATGCGACAAGAAACTGTGGCGAGCACTACGACGGGCATGCTTGCGTCCGCTACCACCACACTCTTTGGGTTTTTCACCTTCAGCTGTAGCAACGGTTGCAGTGGGCATAGCAAAATTGAAGCCAAAAGGTGTTGGCATGGCTCCACCACTCTTGAAGCGTTTTTCGTGATGTTTGCGGCCCGACTTGCGGCCACAACCAAGACCACCACCGCTTACCCAAGCATCCACCACATAGGGACAATTATTATTGGGCATGCGAACCATCATGTGGTCAGCATGTACATGTTTTGCTTCACAATGTTGACACAAATCATAATTGGGACATTGAATACACTTGTAACGGAATCCCACAATTGGAGCCATCAAGCAAGAATCACAATTAACATTCAAATGGATACTTCTGGGATTGTTCAAATCCTCACCACTTGATGGTGGTTCTTGAGTTTGACCCATTCCGAAGCCAGAGCTGGATGGAGCATCTTGAGCTTTAGCAGAGCTGGCTTCCTTACCTGATGGTGCTTGTTTGGGGGCCACCAAAAGATGACGGCGATCTACAGATTTCTCCAGAAAGATGTCATAGTCAATCTGGGTGACAATATCGATTTCATCCGAATCTTCATCTGGAAAAAGAATAGCAAAACGAAATAGAGATAAAATTAATATTTAATGTTACCAAAAAAGATATAAGAATATCAACGAGTGCAGTCCGATTCAATTTTAAGCTCTATAAAAGGTCTTCTCCTATTCCGAACGGCGTGCCGCAGTACCACACCTCTTTGGAGAGAAGTTTTTGCAAGGCATAGGACCTCACAAATGTTGCCAGCATGAGGGAAAAACACCGCCGAAAATTTTTTCTGATGGCCTCTAGTACTAAGCTCACCCCCACGATTATGGTTGTAGGTAGAAAACACGGGATTACGAGAGAACACTTTTTCCATGTATGTACCGACTCTTGGCATTTAGCCAAATTTTGTCACATATCAATGAGTGCAGTCCGGTTCAAGTTTAGTCCGAACGGTCCTCTTTGGAGAGATGTTTTTGCAATGCATAGTACCTCACAAATGTTGCCATCATTAGGAGGGAAAAATCACCGCCGAACCTTTTTTCTGATAGGCTCTAGTACTAAGCCCACCCCACGATTATGGTTGTAGTTAGAAAACACAGGTTTACGAGAGAACACTTTTTCCTAGTATGTGTTAACTGCAAGTCCGGCCCTGTTAGTTTGGCTGTTGCTCATGCCCAAAAATTGTTTGCAAGTTATTGTTGCTGTTTTGTGCATCATCTCAATTTTACTACCTGCCTAAGAATCTAAGTTCGCATGCACTTTCACACACACGCCTACGCATGTCTGTCTGGTCGCTGTCTAGCCGCTGTCTGTTCCATTAGATTGGGGATGCACGTTAATGTATGTGTGCGTGTGTGTACATAAACCTTTTTTGTACATGAAGCCTTTTTTTATACATAAAAGCAGTTGCATTTTTGGTTGCAATTGCATTTTTAGCTTTGCATATAATTACTAGTCTTTCTCGTTAGCAACAAGCAAGTCAATAAAGTGGTTCAATTCGGAACTTAAATTAGTTTGAAAGTTTGTTGTTGTGTTTTATTTTTTCGGATCAAAAAGTCTGTAAAAACTATTACAGACTCAATCATTGGTGACCCCGACGTGATCTACTTGGTGATCACTAGAAAAATATTATCAACTCGGATAATATTTGTTTTATATTCAAAAGTTGTTTGTGAAAAAGTTTAAATTGCCACGAAAAAATATGCCAGACACAGAGCCTACCAACAATACTAGTGATGGCGGAAATTCAAAAAATTTATTGCCCTACATGACAAAAATTGCATCAATGCTGAAACAGTTGGGAATGTTGAAAAAATCCCTTACAACGGCGCAGCTTAGTGAATATGATGAGGCAGATTTGTCCGTCCGTCTTGACTATGTAGAGCAGATAGGCGCCTCATTCGAAGAGGCTCAGTCAGCATTGGAAGAGATGGTAACGGCCGAAATGGAAAGTGAAGAAAGGATGAAATTTACCGCCTTGTATTTGGATGTCAAGGCCAAATTGACTCGACAGATGAATTCCATCCGTAGATTGGAATCAAATCCCCGGTCTTCGACTGTGCGCCAATTTTCTGTTGATGGAGGTCCATTTTCTGAAAATTCATCCTCGACACGCAAAACACGCCTACCAGAGATCCAGTTGCCAAAGTTTGGTGGAGCTTATGCTGATTGGCCGAATTTCTTTTCACTGTTCTCAACAATTGTCGACAGCAGCGCAGAACTAAGTGACCTGGAAAAATTCCATCATCTGCGCTCAAGCTTAACAGGTGCCGCCTTGGACACAATTTCATCGTTGGAGCTAAACGAAAGAAATTATATGGAAGCGGTAAAATTGTTGAAGAATCGTTTTGATAATAAATTGTTAAATTTTCAGACCCATATAAAGGCCATTTTTTCGCTGAAAGCTGTGGAAGTTTCCCCAGCCATTGGTTTGCGCCAGCTTAGTGACAAATTTAATTCGCACCTGCGAGCCATGCAGACGATTGCCAGTAGAGACCAAATTGCAGATGGGCTCTTAGTATATTTAGCTGCCACTAAAATGGATAGAGATTCCCAAATTAAGTGGGAGGAGAGTCTGGCTGTGAATGAATTGCCGTCGTGGCAGTCCATGTCAAGTTTTTTAGAGCAAAGATGTCGTATGCTGGAGAACTTGGAGAATTCCGTGGTTTGTGCCGGCTCTATTCAGCAAAACAACAAAAAGCAATCATTTAAAAATCGCCACGTACATGTGGCCTCTGGAAGCTCTTCTCCTTTGTGTGCTTTTTGTGATTCAATGGACCACTACATTGTCAATTGTCCACCTTTCAGCAATCTCTCCCCATCTCTTCGTTTCAAAGAGGCAAAGCGTTTGAAATTGTGCCTCAATTGTCTTCGGAAGGGCCATGTGTTAAAAAAGTGCAATTCGGGCTCTTGCAGGCAATGCTCTTCAAAACACCACACAATGTTGCATATGGACCAAACGCCGTCAGCCCAGCCATCTGTTGTAGTGGAACCATCTATATCCCAATCAGTTCTTGTTTCGTCAGCTGATTCATCTGGAAGGTCAGCAACCACGGGTGGAACCGTCCTGTTGGCAACAGCTATTGTCCTCGCCAAAAACAAGTTTGGGAATTTTGTGCCGTGTCGAGCAATTTTGGATTCTGCATCCCAGTTGAACATGATTGCAAATCGTTTTGCAAAGACTCTTGGCTTAAATTGTAATCGAGTCTCAGCCACAGTTTACGGCATAGGTGATGGAAGTATGCTGGTTGAAAAATCTGTTGATTTGGTTGTGAAATCATGCCATAGTGATTTCACCACTTCGTTCGCTGCCATGGTGGTACCAAGCATCACTGACTACAAGCCAAAAATAAATCTCGATGCCTCCAACTGGAATATGCCCAAGAACATTCAATTAGCAGACCCTGCATTTAACAAGCCGGATCATATCGACATGTTAATTGGTGCCGAATTGTTTTTCAATCTGATGTCAGTGGGGCAAATAAAAATTGGTGTCAACCTCCCTGTTTTACAAAAAACATTATTCGGCTGGGTCGTAGCAGGTGGTAGTTTTCAGCCATGTAAATCCTGGTCACTTGCTGTGTCGTATTCCGAGCTTGAGGAAGAAGAAGAGAAGCTTTCAACCGTCGTCAAATCCTTTTGGGAAATCGAGACCAACTTTGTTTATGATGAATCCAGATCTGACAATGAACTCTACTGCGAAAATCATTTTCTAACCAACTTCGTTCGTTTGCCTTCTGGGTCATATTCTGTTCGGCTGCCGCAAATCGAAAGCAGGGGTGTCTCATCACTTGGTGGTTCATATCAGCGTGCATTACAACGTCTAATGTCTTTGGAAAGAAAGTTTCGTCGGAGTCCAGAAATAAAGGCTCAATATACAACTTTTATGCGTGAGTATGCCACATTAAGCCATATGTCGTTAATCTCGCCACAGGTACCCGAATCGAAGTACTACTTGCCACACCACTGTGTCCACAAGTTGGACAGCACATCGACCAAACTTAGAGTGGTTTTTGATGGATCGGCAAAAACCGCAACTGGGCTATCATTAAACGATATTTTGCATTCCGGCCCTACCATACAACCAAAGCTGTTCAACACCTTGGTGAGGTACAGGTTCTTTAAGGTGGCCCTTAGTGGAGACATTTGTAAAATGTACAGGTGCGTTCGAGTGTCACACCCTGACGATTACCTCCAATGCATTCTGTGGCGAGAGAACGAGGCGGATGATATCAAAACCTATAAACTGAACACAGTCACCTATGGTACAAAACCCGCTGCATTCCTGGCTATCCGTGCAATGCATCAACTTGCAATCGATGAAGAAGAGAACTTTCCACTGGGTTCCAAAGTGGTTCGACGTGACTTCTACGTAGATGACATGCTTTCTGGTGGCAATACCATAGCAGAGGTCGAAGAGATAAGGCATCAAGTAACAGCTTTGCTTAAAAAGGGCGAATTCTTGATTCGCAAGTGGTGCTCCAATGATCCAGATGCCCTACGGGATGTTCCTGCAGAAGACTGTGAAACATTGTTAAAATTTCATGACGGTACAGATGTCACCAAAACTCTTGGGCTCACTTGGGATCCCCAGAGTGATAGTTTCATTTTCTCTTTTACCCCCATTGATGACTGGAAGGTGGTGACAAAGCGGTCCATTTTATCTTCGATTGCCCGCCTTTACGATCCATTGGGTTTGATTGGTCCAGTCATTACAAAGGCAAAAATGTTTATGCAGCATCTGTGGAAACTCAATCTTCAATGGGATGAAAGCTTGCCTCAATCACTACATTCATTGTGGATTGAATATATTTCGAAATTCGATCTGATGCACCGTTTCACATTTCCACGGCATGTTTCAATGGCGTCGGCATCATTGCAGATTCATGGTTTCTGCGATGCCAGCTTGGCTGCTTACGGCGCATGTGTCTATGTGAGGTCCCAATTCAACAGCGTCATTAAATCTGAACTTCTGTGCTCTAAATCGAGAGTTGCCCCATTGAAGACGCTCACTGTACCAAAACTCGAACTTTCAGCTGCATGCCTTCTAGCTGAGCTGATTGATACTGTGGTGAAATCTCTAGATTTTCACTGTGAAATCCATTGTTGGTCCGATTCGATGGTGGTGTTGCCCTGGCTTCGAGAGCTGCCATCCAACTTCAACGTTTTCGTTGCCAATCGAATTTCTCGAATTCAGTCATATGGGACTCGAATTACCTGGCACTACGTTCCAACAAAACTCAATCCAGCAGACATCTTGTCGAGAGGTGCGACACCTGGGGAGCTACTCCATTCATCACTGTGGAAAGGTGGTCCAAACTTCCTGCTGAATGAAGCATCAAACTGGCCTGATACTGCAAGTTATGTGGATGACTTACCTGAGCGTAGAAGACATGTATTGTTGACGACCTCTCTTACTGATTTGTCGATACAGTGTAAGTATCGCAATTCTTTTTTGAAAATGCAACGAATTTTTGCGTATGTTTCTAAATTTGTATATTCCAAATTGAGTGCCCATACCGAAGTATTAACCCCTGACGACATTAGAGCTGGTACTCGCCTCCTGGTTAAAAACATTCAGCTTGTACATTTTTCTGAGGAATACAAGGCGTTGAAATCAGATAAGGAAATTGCATCGTCTAGCAAGTTGTATTCGTTGGCACCTATTATTGATGAGTTTGGGTTAATTCGAGTTGGTGGGCGTCTCCAAAACTCAACCCTGGACTTTGATGCTCGTCACCCCATTATTCTGCCCAAAAAGCATCCGTTTGCTGCATCAATGGTGATGCATTTTCATCACAAGCTACTTCATGCCGGAGCTCAGTGTTTGCTGGCTGCAATTCGACAGCAATTTTGGCCAATTGGAGGACGAAAGCTGATAGCTTCCATTATTTCGAAGTGTGTCCGATGTTTTAGAATGAAGCCGAAATTGCTCCAAAACGTCATGGGAAATTTGCCTTCAGACCGAGTAAGGCCAAATAGAGCCTTTCATACAACTGGAATCGATTTTTGTGGGCCATTCTTTTACAAGTCGGAGGTGAAGAGCCGCCCTCCTGTGAAATGCTATATTTGCATATTTATTTGCTTTTCAACAAAGGCAACCCATCTCGAGGTTGTCCAGGATTTATCAACACCTTCATTTTTGTGCTCGCTTCGACGCTTCGTTGCCACGAGAGGCAAACCCAAAACGATTTGGTCAGACAATGCATCAAATTTTGTGGGCGCAAAAAATGAGTTGGATGAATTAAAGCAGATGTTTTCGAGGCAATCACATCTAAATGCCATTCATGATCAATGTCTTGATGATGGCATTGATTGGAAATTTATTCCACCCAGATCCCCACATTTTGGTGGCCTCTGGGAAGCGGCTGTAAAGTCTGCTAAATTCCATTTTTATCGAGCAGTTGGCCTAAACAAACTTACTTTCGACGAGCTACGCACACTAGTCTGCCAAATTTCTGCAATCTTAAACTCTCGTCCATTGTGCCCGCTCTCCGAGGACCCTGAGGACCTAGATGTATTGACGCCTGGCCATTTTTTAGTGGGTGGTCCACTTATTTCAATACCCGAGCCGAATATGTCATGGATAAATTTCGGTCGTCTCAACAGTTGGCAAAAGGTATCGGAATTGCAACAGATTTTTTGGAGAAAGTGGAGTACGTCCTACCTAACGCTGCTACAAGAGAGATCCAAATGGCAGGCTCAAAGTGACAATATATCTGTTGGTGCCATGGTCGTAATAAAAGATGAAAATTTGCCCCCACTAAAGTGGCAAATGGGACGAGTGGAGGAAACTATAAAGGGCGAAGACGGAATAGTTCGAGTGGTGAATGTTCGAACAAGTAGCGGAATCTTTAAGCGAGCCATAACCAAACTAGCCGTACTGCCGATAAGTGAATCAGTTGAAGCCCCAAGACCTTCAACGGGGGGAGGATGTTAACTGCAAGTCCGGCCCTGTTAGTTTGGCTGTTGCTCATGCCCAAAAATTGTTTGCAAGTTATTGTTGCTGTTTTGTGCATCATCTCAATTTTACTACCTGCCTAAGAATCTAAGTTCGCATGCACTTTCACACACACGCCTACGCATGTCTGTCTGGTCGCTGTCTAGCCGCTGTCTGTTCCATTAGATTGGGGATGCACGTTAATGTATGTGTGCGTGTGTGTACATAAACCTTTTTTGTACATGAAGCCTTTTTTTATACATAAAAGCAGTTGCATTTTTGGTTGCAATTGCATTTTTAGCTTTGCATATAATTACTAGTCTTTCTCGTTAGCAACAAGCAAGTCAATAAAGTGGTTCAATTCGGAACTTAAATTAGTTTGAAAGTTTGTTGTTGTGTTTTATTTTTTCGGATCAAAAAGTCTGTAAAAACTATTACAGACTCAATCAGTATGAACCGTCTCTAGGTATTTAGCCGTCTTGTCTTTCTATACTAATGTAGAGGCCTGAATTGATTGATCAGAGGCAACTCTCTTCCATTAGAAGTCTTCTTCGATCCCACTGGCTGTCTTTACAGTCGGGTGCTTTGTGTGCACCGTAATATAGTACATGTCTCTAAGATTTCCATGCCATGCAATAACGAGATAAGGAGGTGTAGAATGAAGGGGGAACCGTTTTTCCTTGTCGAGATTCTCTTCTGAAGGAGGCAACCTTTGGCGCATAGGTAAAAATATCCGCTTCTGAAGCCGAAAGCCAGGCTTCAAATCCTGGTGAAAGATCAGAAAAAAAAAAGTTCGACGTTGGTTGTGCCCTCACTAGTCCTGGTAACATTTTTGAGGCATCTACTCTACTAAGTGGTTTCGGTACGCGGAAACCAGTTTGCAATCGGGATAAAAAGTAGGTCCTTTTTCATTGAGGACTGACCTCATTGATATGAAAGAAATATCCCCTTTTTTTAACATAATTTTCATGGGACATACAGATCTCTCGTCAATTAAGACTACTGTATGTACCTAAAACGGTTGACTGGAGGAACATTTTTTAGTGTTTACTTTACTTTAATTGGCTATAACAGAACACTTGTTCCACTAGCCAAACGTAGAATAGCTTTCCAAGCGCCTCGATATTCTGCGCTCATTCTAAAATCACTGACACTTGAGGTGTCTCCCACCACTTGATCTTTCCATCGGGCTTTTGGTCTTCCCAGTTAACTGTTTATCTACCTAAAATGGCTGACTGGAGAAAAATTCCGTGGATTGCAGCAGCCTTTGTCTTGGGGACTTGTGGATTTGAGGGGGACTCTGAGCATACAATCCCATGGCAGCTAGTTGTACGTACCGGATTGTCCCGATGGAGTCTTTCATCGGCAAGGGCTGCCCTCTCAGTGTACAACACACTGCTACAACAACAAACCAGAGCATAAATTGGGGATTTTCGGGGAGAAATTTTCTCTTCAAAATTTTGTTTGTAAAGCCTAGTACTAACTTCATTCGCACGAAAAATGTCTATTAAAAACAAAACTCATACAAAGTCGTCACATAAGAAAAGCAAGTATGTACGTTGAAACAGAGTTTCTTGCATGACATAATTACCAGGTAGTGTATCGTATACAGATGAGTACAATTTTTTCTCGCGAAGTGCACTATCTGTCAACTAGTTTTGGTTGTGTGTGTGTATTATAGTTAAGAACTATACAACACAAACAACGAAAAATAGCGCGAACTAGTAACATACTCAAAATCAAAATTGCACTAATCACTGATTTTGACAGATAGTGCACTCAATATTTTGTGGTTGGGCAACTGCCACTACCTGTAAATGAATATATCTTGGTTTCTTGTGACCCAGCTTGTGAGCAATTAATTTCTTTCACAACCAATTGAAGCGAAATTAGTGTTGGCGCAGCGACAGTCGCTGGTATTGTGAACTCACTACCGCTTCAACGGAATGTGTTCGCATTTTCTTTGTCACCATTTTTTATAGTGCCTTTTGACAGTTGTTCGGGCAAAAGATCGAAGTCAGTACTAGGTTTAAATTGTAAATGAGAAAGGTGTGAAAAATTAAAATGTATTTTTAGGCTAATGAATTAGAAGTAGCAATTTGGCTCAGTTAATCCTGGCTAAATATGATTGCCGGATTTTATTGGCGCAGAATTAAGATAATTTGTTGACGTTTTTGACAAATAAACACCGAGTACCCAGCTTAAGATTAAAAGAAAACAAAGCATCTGTATAAATGAAATATTATGTCCCTGTTATCTATACAATACAGTACAAAGCACGTGTTATCGCCATGATAACGATAATAATCTATACAGTTCAACTTGGCATTGGTTATCTTTCCAGTACACCTGACTTGCACTGAATGTATAATACTACAGATCCTACCTGTATTTTTCATAATTTCAAAAATTTTTTATCCATGCCTTCACTTGACGCACATCCTTAGATGACTAAGGCCGTCAGTAAAAAAAATTGTTGTCCAAGAAATGAATTCTATTTTGTTCATAAAAAGCCTATCAAAATTGATTTACGGATCTTTATTGGGGATATTTGGGGACAAAGGATTCAACATTTGGGGACTGAGGGGAGGGGAAAATACTGGCAACCCTGGATGGCAATTCAAGTCTCTTAGTTAGGCCACAATTACACGGCATGTAGTTGTCTTATGACATGTCACTTTTTGTATTAACATGTCATTTACTGCGGTATATTATTTTCTTACGACATAACTTAAAAATGTGAGCAAATCGGATTTTTATGCGCAAAAATTGTTAAAATTGCGAGAAAGCTGGTTTAATCATAAATTTGTGAAAACAATTTAATTTGGGGTTGCTTTTACTCGACTGACAACAAAACAGCTGATTTTTTATGTATTTGTCAGAAGGAATAGAACATGCTCTAATTGAAAAAAAATATTTTGAAAAGTGATTTTCATATGTTATGGCCGTGTTAGAAGGCACATCATGATCTTACTCATCGTGTGTACGTGTTGATTACAGCTTTTACCAAAAACTGATATTCTTTGATTTTATTTAAATTTTGAAATTTTACTTCTCATTTTATACATTTATTTGGCACAGAACGTGCTTTTCAATATCCGTCAATTAATTATTAGACATTTCTTTGTAAACGGTAATCGATAGACGCAATTCATCGAAATAATCGAATGATTTTGATTTTTCAGCATACATTTTTGTTTTCACCAATACTACTACAATGACCATACATCAGATGTGCCATGTAAACTCTGCATTAGTTTCATTTGTATAACACGACATGATATGTCATGCCGTGTAATAGAGCCTTTAATGAGAGAGCAAATGACATGAATTACTCTGGTTAATACATTCTTTTCGCCGTGTGACAATCCAATTTATTGAGTTATTGATAGAGCAAATGACAAGAGCAAATTCAATCTGTTTAATATGTTTCATATTTTGATGTTTTTAATAAGGAGTAAGTCAAGCTACTTTCTGAACAAGAAATAACAGTTTAACTTCTTAAGTGTTTTCTTTGTGTGTGTGTACGTATGTATTGTATATCGAAGTCTGCAATTAACATTTGACATTTTTGTTGGGTGAGTGAGAGCTTATCATCATTTGTATTTCGATGACTCATACACTTCAACAGGTTAATTTTCACATTGCTTCTCGCTTTTTGTTTTGTTTAAAAGAGAAACAAAACAAAAACAACAATGATGTAATAAAAAAAACCATACCCAAAAGATGTGATATCAAAGTGCACAGAAAAAAGGTATCGTCTTTTTCAATTTAACTATTTTTTTTGTTTATGACAATACACATTTATTTACTTAATATGGAACATTTTACAATCTGATGCAAAACGAACAGATAATGGCAAACAGAGGCTCTGTGTTTGGGTTCTATTTGAACACACATATGCATGGTCTGAGTCATTTGTTTATAAAAAAAATTGAATATTGATTAATGGTATGATAACAAAAACAGACCATTCCAATGCAATACACATCAAGTCAGCCATTTGTGCGTATAAATATAATTTTAGTGGAGAGAGGGGAAGTCCATAAGTAAAAGAAAAACAAATTTCTTTGAGAAGTAGTATGCTTTAAAATCTAGATGTCTGAAAGTAAAATATTAAACATTATGGGTCCGATTACAACTTTTCCAACTAAAAAATTAACTAACTTCAACTGAAATACAAAAACTAAAGTATCAGGCCATCAATATCGACTCGATATCATTAACAGCCGGTTTCATTAGTCTTTGCAAATATTTCTATTTGTGAATCCTGCATAGTTTATTTACCTATGATGTTTTTGTTGTTTGTTTTTAGAGCTTCTTGTTTAACTTGTTAAGTTTTTTCAGGTTTTATTTTGTTAATTTCTTTTAACTTCAAAAGCTAATCACCTAACAAAGCAAACCAGATAATTTGGTGCGCATCTTTGTTCTTATAATGGTGTGGTTCGTCTACACTTCGCTTAGAAAGGTCCATTTTCAGAGCAGGGACTATAATACGCATCGAAACGACCATATGCAATAGATGTTGCATAACGTCTCAAAGCTATCAACAAATAAACGGCCACATGAAACCATTCAGAAACTCCTCACATGCTATTCGCCCATTTTAGTGAAATATTATTTCCGCTTTTACAAACCAGTTTTGGTTTGTCTCGAGTTCAACAAACTACAGGTCAATTGTTGACTTTTAACCCCTTAATATTAGTGTATTGGCAAATGCATCGTCAATGCTCACTGTGACTGACAAAAACTCGTTAACATAGGTCATATCGAATCTCATATACGCTTCACCACAGATAGTTTCTGGCTTATACACTGGGAGATTACATGCTTTAAGTTGTAACTAAAAGGGCAGTTGGAGGTCACGTCTTAGTTGTAAAAAAAGATGAGTTTATAGCCAAGCCAAATAATGGAGTGAATTTATTTGAGCAAGCCCATGACAGCCAGTTATACGTCGTACCGGATTGGCCCGATGAATTCCTTCAACGGCAAGGACTGCCGCCTCAGTGTACAACACACTGCTACAACAACAACATATTTGAACCAAAACATCAAAAGTGTCATACAAATCGGCTTTAAAAGGCTCGAACTCTTGTCAATTTTTATTAGCTTCCGATTTACCTTTTCTCGCCAGAAGCTAAGACGGTTGAGGCACTAATCCTGTATATACTGAAGAACCTGTATGTAGCAGAAGGCGAGTTCTTGCCCAAGGTTCTCAACCTGTCTCTGTTTGGAAAATGGGGTAAGTGATTCCGCCAACAAAGCTAGGATCTATGAGCTCCATTCGGTGTGGTGTTCTTTGTAATCACGAGAAGCTTATCTGAGAGCTACCGGGCGCGTCCACGGGTAGTGAAATGCTTTACACGGAGTAGCTGCGACTGCAGTCGTGGACAATCGAGTGGAAAGTCTTAGCGAGAGGCCGGATGGCACCGGTTCTTGTTTAAATTCTGAGTGTCTATGATGCTCAATATGACAAGCCAAGATATTGGCGCCTTTAAATAGCCAATGGCCACCCTATTTCCGCGGCGACTGGTACGAGATTGGTCACCTGCAGGAGCTTGACGAGGAAGTTGCTACAACAATAAAAACAACAGTCTGGGAAAAAAGGCACTTTATAAGGCACACACTCGGTTTTTTTTTAATTTTTTGCACACCCCCTAATTTTGGACCCAAGAACACGAATTTGAAAATGAATGGAATTGCCGAGTAGATTACGAATATGCAAAAAAAAATTACAAAAATTGGACCCGGGAAGGACCTAAGGGGTCTTGAGAGTGTTTAATACATGTAACATAGACAAATTGATATCAAATGAGCCTACGTTAAAGCTTAATTTAGGCGGTCGGTTGCCCAGCGGACTCTGCTCCAAAAACGGAATTCTAATTCGTGTTCCCCAAGAACACGAATCTGAAGTCCTTTTTTTGGAAAATAAATGGTATTGCCGAGTAGATTACGAATATGAAAAAAAAAAATGTGCAAAAATTGGACCCCGGAAGGACCTAAGGGGTCTTGAAAGTGTTTAATACAGGTAACATAGACAAATTGGTATCTAATGAGCCTACTTTAGAGCTTAATTTGGGCGGTCGATTGCCCAGCGGCCTCTGCTCCAAAAACGGAATTCTAATTCGTGCTCCTGTTCTTGTTCCAGATTGGAGTTGCGGTCTGTAAAGTGAATTCTTGCAAATATATAAAATTGTGATTTGAAAGCCGGATCACACTTCTTGAATAAAAGCTCGCACTATATTCGCTTTTCGCTATATTTTTTGCCGATTACTTTTTTTAGATAATAAATTATAAAGCAAAAAACATGCTGATTAAATTTAGTAGGACATTCCTTCATTACTAATGGTAAAAAGTAATGAGAGAATGTCGTACTGAGTGAAATCAGATACTTTTTCTCCTTCAAATTCCATTATCTAAAAAAAGCTATCACGAAAAAATGTCGCGAAAAACAAACATAGTACCGGCCATAACGAAAAAAAAACATTTGTTTTAAGGTCCTTTTTCTCTATATTGGCAACTCTGTAAATTCTACGTATTCTTTTTTCTCTTTGCATTCGAACACACACACCCACAAATGATAATCCAAAGTGCATTATTATCGAATAGACCGTGGCCATTTTTTTGTTAGAGGAAAAACAAGAGATAGAATAGCACAAAACGATTTTCTTCTCTCCTTTAGTCAATTTGGACCAAAAGTTTCGTCATCCCGAATATATTTAAGCAATAACTAACTCACCAATCCAATAGAAACGAATTTCACAAGGTTTCTGTTGATGCTCCACAAATAAGTTTGTGTGGATTTTCTCCTTTACATCCAGGAAATCGGGTACAGATGTCTTCAAATATCCATTAATTTTTTTGGCTTCCGAATTATAGGTAAACTTCAATAAAGATGACATGATGGAGTTGTTTTGGGCCTTTGATTGATCGATTAGATTTTATTTGGATATTTTTATTATATGCAAATTATAAGCGTTGCAGAAATTTTGAAGTATTTTTTCCTTTTCAATTATATTGTTAATATTATTATTTTTTTAAGTCGAGGGTGTTCGTATTACGTTTCACTTTTCTTTTATTTTTCACAAACTTGTTCGCTTGCTTGCTTTTGTGGTCGCACTGATAATTGCGTTGTTAGCCGAGGGCTTTTTATATGAAGCCTCTGTATACTGTCGGGAGAGAAAAGTGCTCTGCCCGTGACTGATGTTTTGGGCAACTATTTCACAAGTTCCGTCTTCTCTTGGGGGTACCACACTCCGGTTTGGAGTTCTTGTACATTCTGGATTATTCCTTCAATTTTTTTGCAGAATCACTTACTCACTCATTGGTCACTTGCAGTTTTGATTTTAAGTGACTTGTCGATTTCAAGCCTTCTCCTATGACGATTATGTTTATTTTGATTTGTTTTTGTTATCAAATACAAATCGATGACAATCGATAAATTTACAGGTGATTAATGTCAGCGTAATCGATGTCAATCTAACCGATTGTGAAAATAAAAAACCGGTTAGCAAAAAGGAACTTATACAAAGTTTACCCCGGCCAAAATAAATACGCATGTATTAAAAGGGAAATGGGGTAAGAATTTTAAAATATATAGCAAATAATTTTAGTTTAAGATAAAAACGTAAAGTAATAATATAATAAATAATAAAAATAAACGAAATTAATTGAACAAGATCAACAACAGACTTAATTCAAGTTAATGAATGAATGGGACTACTCTTAAGAGTAATAACTCAAGTTATGAAAGTGGAAAATAATTAATTACGTGGATTTATGTTGTTGTAACCATTTTTTCATGTGGAGGTGGCGATCCTCATCAAGCTCCTGTAGCTGAGCCATCTCGTTCCAGTCCAAAGGACCGATCACCGCGGGAACAGGGTAGCCAATAACCTTGTCATATCGAGCATCATAAGCACTCAGTACCGGTGCCGTCGGGCCTCTCATTGAGACTCTCTGCTTAATACCGCTGATTGTCCGCAACTGCCGTTAGAGCTACTCCGTATGAAGCTTTTCACTATCTGCAACCTGTCGACGCGCCCTGTAGCGCGCAGCTAAGCGCGCTACAGGGCGCGAACACTGACTGATTTTGGTAATAAAATTCAATGATTTGCAAGCGTTGCTCGTTAGTAAGTCTATTCATGATGAAATGTCAAAGCATACTGAGCATCTTTCTCTTTGACACCATGTCTGAAATCCCACGTGATCTGTCAAATACTAATGCATGAAAATCCTAACCTCAAAAAAATCACCCTTTATAATGGCTGGAACATTGAATGTCAAATGCGATCCGTTAGAGGTCCTGCGCTTAAGCTAGTGTAGTTTGTAACTCCATTAAGAACATTGTGACTCCACAAGGAAGGGGTTATCCCATCTTTTGCAGCTTGTGGTTATCAATGGGATTTCAGGTGGTGAGGTCGTTTTCTATGCGGATAACGTTGTCGTTATGATGGATGTATACACTCAGTAGCGTTAAGGAGCTGTCTGAATAGACGAAATCGAAAAGGCTTGGCTGCTACTTTTAACCAGGAAATGGCGTTTTTGTCATAAAAGAGGCACATCACGTACTGCATTTTCCGTACGCTCCTGTTCCGTAAGCCCAGACCCCCTTCATCATCGATCGGTGGCGGTGAGATGTAACCGGTGCATCGAGTGGATGCATTTCTTGCTCTGGCCTTACATCACTACGCATTGAAAATGTTGCAAGGTTTTGTGCGAACATAGATAGCAGTGGGTCACAAGCGTTCGTCCTGTGACCTCTTCTCTTGGCGACAATACACGCATCGTCAACATATCAGCCCCAATATCGCCGGGACAGTGCCGGGAAGTGAATCTTTCTTGCTATTGAATTGCAATCATCATCGAGGTAAGATCGACCAAATAGTATATTTTATGATTCAGATGAACGTATTGGTTGCAGCAATCTAGGGGACAAAGCTGACCAACAACTGCAACCTGTACAGTTGTCACGGTTGCAATGTGCTACGTAAGGATCGCATACAGTGTGAAGGAATCCCTTACCTCCTTCGTGATACACCAATCCCTGCAGTATAGACAAATCTCGCTTGCGCCTGGCGCTGGTGACCTCCACATAGAATGTATGGGGAAAGCAGTCAGGTCCGATAGAGCTATACAACGTGTACATACCGCCGGTTGGCAGTTGTATCCTAGTTAATGGCCAAGTTTACAGGCCTGACATTAGTGGCCTGCTGCGCATCAGGTTTCATGGTATTCTCCCCTATTAAACCACCAGCGGGGTATAGCTTTCCTCGGTGAGTAAGGATGACCTCAATAGAATTATGAAAAAGTGCAGCATCACGCCAGACATTTTCATAGCATCCTCTGATCTCCTGCCCATGAAAATCATATAAATAAGTGCCGTCCGATTCTAGTTAATGGGGCCTCCTCCTGTTAAGAAGCCTCCTCTTTATAGCTGAGTCCGAACGGCGTGCGCAGTGCGACACCTCTTTGGACAAAAGTTTTTATATGGCACAATACCTCACAAATGCCGCCAGCATTAGTAGGGAAAAAGCACCACTGAAAATTTTTTCTGATGGTCTCACCAGGATTCAAGCGTTCAGCGTCATAGACTAACATTCTAACCTCTGCGCTACGGTTGCAGTATGATGTGCTTTATTAAGACAAGGTCAATGTGTTGTCAAAACCAACAAAATTAAGAAATCCCATGTGTTTTTCTTATCCAAATGTATTATGTTCTACTTTATCGAAATTAGATTTTGATATTCCTACCACTTTTCTAATTAAACACATGCGTTTTTATTTTGGCTAGTGTAAGCTTAGTATAAGTTCTATGTTGCTAAACGGTTGTTTAATTCACAATCGCTTAAATTGGCATCGATTACAAGCAATCAATCACTTGTTAACTTATCGATTTCCATCGAGTTATATATCAATCCAAAAACAACTCTTAGCTTTATTATCGGTTTTTTGGCGCGCTGTCAGTGACAAAGGGCGCAAAATGAAAGCATTTTCTAAAAAAATTGTACTGTGCGGTCGCGTTTTTCTCGAAGTGATAAGAAAAATATGAAGTGCGTTATTTGTAGCCGTGAGCAACAATTGGGCGTATCGGACGTCCACTTTGTTGCATTCCCTACGGATATGATGGATGCGTGGTGCGCGAATCTACGTATCGAGCGTAGTTTAATAAAAAGTGGTACGCGTATTTGTAGTCGCCACTTTAAGCCTGGCTGCTTCTTAAAGCAGGCGGCTCCGTAAGGGCGCACTACCCACTTTAAATCTTGGTAAGTATCAATTTTTAAAAGTCGGAGCCTAACAATTCGCTTCACTTTTTGCTGTTTTTATGAGTATTAGAAACAAAACACTAAATAAATATTTCTCCAAAATAAAAAAAACTAAAAGCGTTCTAAATCGGATATAAGAATTGCGCCGTCTACAGACTCAAGAATTCAAAATCGGTTCATATATGTTAGGTAAGGTTTAAGTGGCAGTCTGCCATCCGACTCACACGAACAGAAGAAGGAAGATGCCTTCTACTTCCTACCGTTAAACCATCCAGATCGCTTTAAAAAGCCCAACAACTTGCAAACGTTTACATCCGCTAAATCAGACAGGTTCTCAAAGAAAATGAGAGCTTAAAGTGGACACTATTTGTGTTGCTTACATTTACTCAAAAGATTCATCTCGCCCAAAAAATGGAATTAATTCGAGGGCATTTTCGTGCTATTATTTTTTACAACTTACGACGTGGATTAACTCAACAACAGGGCATCGATGAACTTAATTCAATTTATGCCAATGAAGCTCCATCAAGGACCAATGTTTATCGATGGTATGGTGAATTCAACCGTGGTTGTACTTCACTCCAAGACGAATTTCTTGTTCCATTGATGCTGTGCTCCATGATTTTGCAAGATCGTCATGTGACCTATCGTGAGACTGCGACAACCTTAGGCATTTTTTGGACCAGCACATTGCAATATTGCATAAATATTTGACCGTCTGACGCATTTGAGGGCGATTTTTGAGGCGTAATTTTTTTAAATATTAAACACTTAAATTTAAAGCCGCAATTGTTATCCGATTTGTCTAACATTTTGCTGTTGTTACGAATTTTAATAACTGTGCCACCAATTTTCTGTGGATTGGACGATATTCTTCTTCTTATTCTACTTTCGACCAAAAGTTGGAATAAAAGAAAATATCGTACGTTGTTAACACCTGATTCAAGACTGGCTTCTTGCCATCCCGTATTTTGCCTGGACCGTTCTTCTTCTTCTCAACCTCTTTGGTTAGTACTATACAGTAGAGGTGGAGAACTATCGATAGTCGACGCCATCGATAGTAATTTTACAACCATTGATAGTACTATCGTTAGTCCCGTCCACAGTAATATACATACATATTTGGTTTGTATTTAAAGCTTCAATTAAAATTCATATAAGTTATAAATGTTTTTTGATCCAAATGTTTTGGTTTAAGAATAAAAGAATGTTCACATTTTCTTCCTTGAGCCTTCCTTAGCCTCCGGAACAAGTTGTCCCGCCTTTAATTACTAATTACTCTTTCGGACTCGACGGATATTGCGGGGATGCACAATTATTTATTTTTAAGCAAGGGAAAATCCGTTTGGTTCACCTGAAATATAATTCAATGTAAATATATATCACTTGAGTATTTATTGTTTTGCAAATTTGCCTATGAACATTCCACTAAGGAGCTGGGGCAAACTTTTCACATATCATTGAGTGCTGTCCGATTCAAATTTTATGCTTAATGATAAGGGGCCTGCTTTTTATAGCCGAGTTCGAACGGCGTAATGCAGTGCGGCATTAGGAGGGGATAACCACCGCTGAAATTTTTTTTGACGTTCTCGCCAGGATTCGAACCGAGGCATTCAGCGTCATAGGTGGACATGCTAACCTCCACGCTACGGTGGCCTCCGTACTGTTTTAGTTTACCTTAATCCATAATAGAGCCTCCATGTCTTGGGGCGCCACAGCTTTCTCTAGATATTGGCTTTTAATAATAATAGCATCTGGTCGCACGTTTGCATATTTGCTAATGGGTCTATCATCTTAAAAAATTAAAAAAAAGATGTGTCCTGCATTCAAATTGTCTGCATTTTCTTTGACCGACATATCCACAAGCTCATTTTCAAAAATTGCTAATGCTTGGTAAGCATTCGAATTATACTAAAGGGTGATTTTTTTGAGGTTAGGATTTTCATGCATTAGTATTTGACAGATCACGTGGGATTTCAGACATGGTGTCAAAGAGAAAGATGCTCAGTATGCTTTGACATTTCATCATGAATAGACTTACTAACGAGCAACGCTTGCAAATCATTGAATTTTATTACCAAAATCAGTGTTCGGTTCGAAATGTGTTCATTCACCGTAACGTTGCGTCCAACAGCATCTTTGAAAAAATACGGTCCAATGATTCCACCAGCGTACAAACCACACCAAACAGTGCATTTTTCGGGATGCATGGGCAGTTCTTGAACGGCTTCTGGTTGCTCTTCACTCCAAATGCGGCAATTTTGCTTATTTACGTAGCCATTCAACCAGAAATGAGCCTCATCGCTGAACAAAATTTTTCAAAATTTGAACACATTTCGAACCGAACACTGATTTTGGTAATAAAATTCAATGATTTGCAAGCGTTGCTCGTTAGTAAGTCTATTCATGATGAAATGTCAAAGCATACTGAGCATCTTTCTCTTTGACACCATGTCTGAAATCCCACGTGATCTGTCAAATACTAATGCATGAAAATCCTAACCTCAAAAAAATCACCCTTTATAAAGAGTATAAATGTACTTTTAGTCTTTGTGTAATAATTTATGATGTTTTACAAGGAAAGGCTAGATTAGTAGACCCAATCCTATGGTGTAGGGTGTACAACATTGCAAGACCTCCAATTTCTTTGCTCTATTGCTACTGTCTGATGACATTCATTTTTAAAGCGTTTCTGTTTGATGGACATAATGAGGCTGTTTCTTAAACATGCAACTCTGGCAGTTGACATAAACAATGCCTTAAAGTATGCTACTCAAAATCAGATGTTTTTTTCACTGGTTCATGTCTGTAATAAGAACCTTGCATCTTAAGGATAAGTTTGACAACAAAACCCATTTTAATACTATTGAAATTTTGCACAAATATGTTAATGATAGCACTTGAACCTAGAAAAGGTTTTATCGCTCAATTTTTGTTAGTTTAAAACAAATGCGAGTCCTTAAATTCTGCAATCATTTGAAGTATGCTGTATTTATATTTTGTATAGGAAAATTCCCATGTTAACCAAAAGAAATACAATAGCAAACAATCTAAGCATTGAGACACTAGCACACAAATTTTTTTCTAAAAAAAAATAATAAATTGTTGGAATTTATTGAAAAATGCGATCATGTTGTTTTTGATATTGTTGTTGTTTTTCATTTTTATGCATCATCATAATCGCGTGTGTGTGTGATGAAATAAATTTTAAAACATTGTTGTTCATATCATCAACAGTTTTTATTTACGTTCACACATCCCTACATACAAATGTTATGGTTTTGTTTCGGATCTTCCTTTTTCTGATTTAAATTTTTAACAAAATTTTTTTAGAATTTAGTTTCATTTAAGATTTGTGCGCGTTTAACACGTGAAGTGATACAGACAAAGTGATATTGAAAAAAAGAACAAAAAATGCATTTTACCTTACTTATCAGGTTGGTTATGTGACATGGTCTATGGTTTGTGAACAAATTCAAGGGCATGAATAAAAATAATAAGAAAATAAAAGAAAATCTAAAATTTTAATACATAAAAAATGTTTAAAGAACACACTTAAACATAAATAAAACTTTCAAATAATGTGTAACAGAGAAATTTGGATCTATAAATGAATACATAGATGATTAAAAAAAATATATATAAAGAGGTTAAGGTCTGTGGATAATATCATGACCTGAATATAAAACCATGAAATAACTTACAAGATGTAAATGCATGCTGAGTACGGAGGGCTCGATTTTTGTAATGGTTCAATTTTCTCAAGTTATTTGTTGACAAATGGGATTTCATTACAATAATGCCCCATAGATATTTGGATTACAATAGCTTCCTGTATATGCTCAGGAAGTTAAATCGAGAGATCGGTTTATATGGAAGCTATATCAGGATACAGACCGATTCGGACAATACAATTCGCAATAGGTTTTAGATGGCATAGCAGAAACCATAGTGCAAAATGTTAGCCAAATCGGATAAGAACCTTCTGGAAGCGCAAGAAATCAAATCGAGAGGTCGGGAACTACGTATATCCAAAAATGGGCTGATTTAGCTTATTTGAAAGCCTCAATTTTTGTCCGATTTGGCTGAAATTTTGTACGAAGTGTTCTGTTATGACTTCCAACAACTGTGCCAAGAACCGTTCAAATCAGTCACATTTTTCTCTATTATTGTCATCTTTCGAAAACAAATGTATTGATATGATATGCGAAGTGAATTTGTCATTGGCTGCAATGCCGAAACAACCACCATTTCACAAAGTGATATAGTCAAGTAACGGCTGTTGGCGCGGGAGTCGTGGGTTCGATTTCCACTAAAAGCCTTGGTCTTCGCTACTGTGATATCACAATGGACTTAAAATTGCCTAAGTGAATCTGTAAAGGACTGGCACTCTAACCTAACCTAAAGTCAGGGAGGATGTCCCACTAATTTGACGTTTTGGGCATTCAAAAAGGCGCTGGCTTGTTAACAATGATTCATCGTCTCTTGTTCGTTTGTCGAATTTCTGCCAAGATTTCAGTCAATAAAATTACGAGTACAACTAAGAATTGACCATCCTACGTTGCTCAAGCGGAACAGTCGTCAGAGGCAATTTTTGTTCATCAGTTAGGGTTCGCTGACTTTCAATATGAATTTTGGTCATATTGTTATTTGCTCTCCATTTAATAGTTGACAAAACCCGATTCTTATACTAATCACAAACAAATATGTGAACATAGAGTCTAAACCTAATCAAAGAGTCAAGAGTCAGCGTCAATTTATTTACATACATTTCATATGGGAAACAAAAACTCCTGACGCTAGCGTCAGAGGACAGCGTCATGACAGCCCCATATGAAATGCTTGCAAAACAACTTGACGCTGATTCATGACTCTTTGATTGGGTTTAGACTCATAGATAGCACTGAGATCGATTATGTCTCATTTCAATGGATGATTATGTCAAGTTTGTCTTTTGTTTGCTTTTGGCAATTAGAAATGTTCAGTGTTTAGAGAGATAAAAAAGGGGCAGAAGATTAATTTGCTCTTTTTTTGAATTCAGAAAAAGCGTTTAACACTTAAATTTTTGTATTGAATAAAATGTGATAATTGAAAAATAATAGATGAGAGTTTTTTTTTGGTTCATAAATTAAATGTCACCGTACAGCTGAAGGAGAGGACTGAGGTTTTTCTTTTTGAAGTGTGTCTATTGGACTTGTTTGGACAAATTGGGAAAAGCAGAGCGGTGACATTTCAATTAAATGGAAAATTTCTATGAAATTTTCAAAATAAGGAAGGAAACATATCCAAAGTCCATATTCACAACGCAAATTTAAATTTGTTCCTCGAAAATCCCATACAGGACCTACTATTTATGGCCAAGTCCGAATGACTCACAAATGTCCCCAGCATTAGAAGGGGATAACAATCTCTGAGGGGTTTTCCTCCACTCTAAAATACCTTTTATTTGAGTCCTATATTGTCATAATTGCCATATTTGCCCGCCGGCGGGCATTAGGAAAGGGAGGCCCCCTTATTATCTTGTCCTTAAATTTGGATTAGGGTTTCAGATCGGTTTTAATTGGGATACAAAAAATCGACATCGAAGATCTGGATAATTGCAGTAACTGCAATTAAATTTACTTAGTTTGAAGAGATTAAAAAGGTTTGGTTGAGATTGATTGAGGGGTTTTTGGAAACCCTTATAATTAATATGTACATAATGCTGGAAGAAATGAAAGAAATTTTTATATGTGGCTTGAGTAATTGTATTTAACTCACATTTGAGTCTTATTTTGTCATGATCGGCATACATGCCCGCCCCGCGGTTATTCGGGAGGGTAGTCCCCCTTACTGTCTGGACCTTAAATTTGAATTGAGGATTCACGTTTTCAGATCGGCCTTGAATCGGTTTTCAGCCCGGCCTTGATATGAAAAAAAGTAGCTTTATGCATCTCCGAGATCTTGGGATTTTGAAAATTTTGCAGACAGGTCCCCAATTTATTTCAAATATTAAAAAATTACTTACCTTGCCTTAATTATTAAATATCTTAGTAATGCTTCTCTTTAATTTATTTAGATTTTTCATTTTGGTCATACTCCTCATCAACGCTAATGCCAAACAGACCAACAGCACATCATCAAAATCTAAATCCCGTGGAAGCTTAAAGCTGGCAACGACTACGCAAAGCACAATTTTGGCAACTCAAAAGCTTTCGCTAAGTATAACGCATGAAGAGGATCTTTCCTCCAGCGATGATAATTTTGACTACGATGACGAGGATTATGATAGTGATGGTGAAGAGGACAAGGAGAGTGGAAAAGTTGAAAAGGATCCTGATGCAGAAGATGCCACCGAAAAGCCTGCCAGAGGACCTCGCCGCCAGAAAAAGGGCAAGAAATTCGTGGGCATTTCATATTTCTGGGGTCAATGGGAGAAGTGGAGTCGTTGCACTACCTCTTGTGTACAAATACGCAAGAGAAGTTGCATTAAAAGGTGAAATTATAAAAAAAAAACGTTTAAGCCAAAAAAGGTTTTTCATATCAAAATTTGTTATTTTAGATTCCTAAACTCCACCGATATGGATCCTGAGGATCAAAGCTTCTACCCCGATCCCAATAAGGGTCAAACTGGTTGTTTGGGCTTGATGAAAAAATTTCGCCTTTGCAAAGATGCAAGATGTTCTACACCCGATACTGTGCAAATGGGCAATGAGCAATGCCTACAATTCAATCGCATCATAATACGTGGACGTTACTACAAATGGCAGGCTGCCCCAGTAAATGAAACGATTGAAAACGAATGCGAACTGCATTGTCAAGTCAAAGATTCCGACTTGATCAGGAATATGGGCATATGGGTGACGGATGGTACTCCCTGTCGCCGTCCTTCCATCTACTATACACATTCGTATAGAGGGAAGGCAGTTTGTGTGGAGGGCATATGCAGGGTAAGTAATGTGAACTTGCAACAGGGATGATAAAAAAGGGTCGCAAGGAAAACGTACCATATATAGACTTATAGAAAAGTACTTTTTTCGATTAAAGTACATTTTGCTACTAAAATGGCCGATATTAATTTGTAAAATTTTTAAAAATGTTTTAAAAACAAAATGAAGAGGGAAGCTATTTCCCACATTTCTTTTTCTTTTGTTCCCTTTAAAAAACAAAAAATGGAGCAAGAAAAATTGTCTGTTGTGCTTGGAGTCAGGGCTCGTTGATAGTTCTTCTTAATTAACACATTTTTAAAGTCTCAAGAAAATTTCTCAGTAATCCGATTATAATTGACAATTTCTGGCAGAATATACTTTCATGAAAAATTTGAATTTCGTTGAATTTTTATTAAATATTTTCATAAAAAAAACCATATCAAATTTTTCAAATTTTTTTTTCAATTTTGGACTTTTTGGAATATTGTGACCACTCTATTATTAAGGACAATTTTTTTTTCAAATATTGACAGAAACAATTTTTTACCTTTTCTAAATTTTTGAGAAATAGTACCACATGACCAACTTCATCAAACCTAGTCTGTAATGCCCTATCTGTTCTGGTTTGTAATACCTTATCCTAAATCGATGATGTTTAAGTCAGATTAAATCGCAATTGTGTGGGATCATTTTCATCATTAACGGCGGCATTTCATCTCATCTTGACCAACTGTAGGACGTTTTGTGCGGACAAGTGTTTGTTAAGATGCTGTTGTTGCTGATGCTATAGTGACCAATCTGTAGCTTTATTCTTCCCCCGTTTCCACTTTAAAGTTTTTTTTTATTAAATTGATTATTTTCTTATACATGATCCTTTGTGGATGATCTTGTTAAAGTTAATCATCCGTATTTAAGCCGGATTAACTTTTTTTCCTTCAGCTCTTTGTGGCTTTCAACACGCTTTCTATTCTGCTTTATGGTTGGGTTCTCATAGCATTGTGGCTTTTGTTAATGCGTCTTTTCATTCTTAACCTTTTCGAGTTTCAATCACTAGAATTATAGCAAATTATGATCTTTTAATGAAGCCAAAAGGTGCCAATTGTCAGCAAATGAGGTTGATAATGACGATCACGATTTATGCGATGTTATATTTTTAAAGGGCAGTTCAACTTTGAACTCAAAAAGGAGTTAATCATATAAAGCATAGATACTAGGAAAATTTTTCTGGTAAATTTTTTTTTTTTTCAATTTTAGATGAAAATTGGAAATGTCTATTTTTCTTAAATTTTTTTTTAAATTTTCGATGACAAGTGAAATTTTCGATGACAATATTAATTTTGATGACAATTGAAATTTTCGATGACAATTGAAATATTCAATGACAAATAAAATTTTCGGTGAAAATCTAGATCTAGAAAATCTCTCGAAATATATAAAATTGAATTGATTGAATGAAAATTGAAAATTTCGATTTTCATCGAAAATTTCGATATTCATCGAATTTCGATTTTCTTCGAAAATTTCGATTTTCATCTAAAACTTCGATGTGCATTTGAAATTTCGATTTCCATTTTTTTTATCGAAAATCTCGATTTTCATCGAAAATTTAGATTTTTATCTTCGAAGACATCGATTTTCGATTTTCTCAAAAAAATTCGATTTTGTTCGAAAATATCGATTTTCTTCGAAAATGTCGATTTTTATCTAAAATTTTGATTTTCTGTTTTTCGCTTTCTTTGTTTGGTCTTAAAATCGTATTGAGATTCCATTGCAGGATATTGTCCGGCTTTACACCATTGTCATCAAAAATTAATTTCTATTTTCTCAAAAAAAATCGATTTTGTTCGAAAAAGTCGATTTTTATCTAAAATTTGGATTTACTGTTTTCGCTTTCTATGTTTGGTCTTAAAATCGTATTGAGATTCCATTGCAGGATATTGTCCGGCTCTACACCATTGTTTTCAAAAATTTAGATTTTTATTGAAAATTTCGATTATTATTAAAATTTCTTCAAAAATTTAGATTTTCTTCGAAAATATAAATTTTCATCTGCAATTTTAAATTTCATTGAAAAATCGATTTTCATTTATAATTTAGATTTTCTTAGAAAATTTCGATTTTGTTCAAAGATATCGATTTATTTCGAAAATTTTGATTTTTTTCTATAGTTTCAATGTTCTGCACAATTTTCGATTTTCACTGAAATTTTGAATTGTTTAAAAAATTTCGATTTGCAATAAAAATTTCGGTTTGTATAAAATATTATGATTTTCATCGAAAACCTACAATTTGTGAAAATTTTAATGACGGAAACAAAAGAGCAGCAACAGAAAATTTCGATTTTCATTGAAAATTTCGATTTTCATTGAAAATTCCAAATATATCAAATTTTCAATTTTAAGTAAAAATTTAGATTTTTATCTAAAATTTCGATTTCCATAAAAATTTGGATTTCATTCAAAATTTCGGTTTCCATCAAAAATTTTGATTTCCATCGATAATTTTGATTATCATTGTAAAGCTCGATTTTTATCGAAAGCTTAGATTTTTTCAAAATTTTCGTTTTTCATTGAAATTTTTGATTTTCTTCGAAAATTTTGATTTTTATTTTCGATTTTCAATGATAATTTCAATTTTCTTCGAAAATTTCGATTTTCATTGAAAATTTCGATTTTTAAGTTTTCAAGTTTTTTGCCTGTTAGGGCGGGATCATTAAATTTTAAAGGGTGATTTTTTTGAGGTTAGGATTTTCATGCATTAGTATTTGACAGATCACGTGGGATTTCAGACATGGTGTCAAAGAGAAAGATGCTCAGTATGCTTTGACATTTCATCATGAATAGACTTACTAACGAGCAACGCTTGCAAATCATTGAATTTTATTACCAAAATCAGTGTTCGGTTCTCTTTGACACCATGTCTGAAATCCCACGTGATCTGTCAAATACTAATGCATGAAAATCCTAACCTCAAAAAAATCACCCTTTACAATTTTTGTTTGTTTCTCTTTCGAGACGATCGGTTAGACGAAACGCGTCCCATAGTGGTTGGTGTGTGTTGCTATCTTTGGCTTTCCTTTTCCATTTGCATGTTCGATCACCCAGCTCGTCTCGAAAGAGAAACAAACCAACAATTTCGATTTTCTTCAAAAATCTCGAATTTCACCGAAAATTTCGATTTTTATTGAAAAATCAATTTGTATTTAAAATTTCCATTTTCATTGGAAAATTCGATTTTTATTTAAAATTTCCATTTTCTTGAAAATTTTGATTTTCATCTAAAATTTCGATTTTCATCAATAAATTTCGACATTTTTTATTGAAAATGTCGATTTTCATCTAAAATTTCGATTTTCATTTTACTTTCGATTAAATTTTACAATTTTTGTTTGTTTCTCTTTCAAGACGAGCTGGATGATTGGTTAGACGAAACGCGTCCCATAGTGGTTGGTAGGTGTTGCTGTCTTTGGCTTTCCTTTTCCATTTACATCTCCGATCATCCAGCTCGTCTCGATAGAGAAACAAACTAAAAATTTCGATTTTCTTCAAAAATATCGATTTTCATTGAAAATTTTGATTTTGTTTTTATTTAAAATTTCGATTTTCATTGAAAATTTCGATTTTCATTATAAAATCTATTTGTATTTAAAATTTCCATTTTCATTGGAAATTTCGATTTTCATTTAAAATTTCCATTTTCATTGAAAATTTCAATTTTCATCTTTTCAATGGAAATCGAAATTTTTGATTAATTTTGAAATTTCGATTTCCATTGAAAAATTCGATTTTTATTGAAAATGTCGATTTTCATTGAAAATTAATTTATTTTTATAAATTTTTATTTTCATTAGAAATTTCGATTTTTATAAGAAATTTCGATTTTTATCTAAAATTTCGATTTTCATAACACATTTCGATTTAATTCAAAATTTCGGTTTCCATCGACAAGCTCGATTTTACCAAAATTTTGATTTGTATAAAAAATTTCGATTTTTATTGAAATTTTCGATTTTCCGCGAAAATTTCGCTTTTTTCGAAAATTTCAATTTTTTTTGAGAACTTCCACTTCTTCGAAATTTTTGATTTTTTTTCAAAAATTTCGATTTTCTTAGAAAATTTCGATTTTTTTTCGAAAATTTCGATTTTTTCCGTAAATTTCGATTTTCTTTAAAAATTTAATTTTCATCAAAAACTTTGATTTTTATCGAAAATTTAGATTTTTATGAAATTTTTCGATTATCTCGAAAAATTCGATTGCCATCTAAAATTTCGATTGCCTTAGATGGCAATTTCGATTTTCATTACAAATTTCGTTTTTCATTTACTAAAAAAAATTTTGAAAATTTAAATTTCACTTTTCATCAAAAATTTCTATTTTCATCGATTATATAACGACTCTTTTAAGATCACGGTACAGCCCTTAAAAATTAAGATATAACACTGAATCTTTGCACAGACAACTTTTGTTCTATAGTCAGTTAAAATTAGAAGATGAGCAATATAAACCTATTCAAGTTTGGTCCAGATTCGTTTATTTTTTAATATAGCTGCCATATAGATCGATCTCACGATTTAAGGCCGATTGGAACAGTTGCATTAGACTCCTACCCATCCTTTCCGAAATGTGGTATACATCTGACCATATTTCTATATACATAGCTGCCTACAGAGCGATCGATCACACAACTTATGACCTTGGATCTATAAAGGGCACATTTATTATTAAATTTCCTTGACCTTTATTTATTATGTATGACTTCTTGACATCCGTGCAGGATATGGTCCAAATCAGATATGGGATATAGGATTCGGATTTCAATGCAATTTGGTGAATATTTGTATGCGTTTTTATGGATAACCTTTTTCTTGTATCAATTTGAGATTTTCCAGAATTTTTTTTATTTCCATTCTTTGGTTTGTGGGAAAACAGTTTTTGTTCTAATTCCTTCTGGCACTTAAAAATATCATAAATTTTCGTTATTACGATTTAATCGCATTTTTATATAAAAACAAAATTTTTCAATTTCATATGCCCATATGCTTCTCAAATGCCAAGTGTTCGAATTTTATGGCACGCTTTAAGTTAAAAAAATATGAGTCCAAAACAATTTCAAATTGAATTGTGTCGATTTTAAGTGATTGGCTATTGATGGCATTTACTTAAGATATCATATCATGACAAGTACCTTCTACCACTCAACAACAATCTGACATGCCAGTCTTTTGGCCTCTGCTAATGTCAATGTCAACCCCAATGAGGATGGGGTTCAATGGTGGCAAAAGAAAAATATTTTGAAGACCCCTAAAAACTAAAAAAAAACAATGAAACTGTCGATATTTAAATGTGAAGTGATCAATGGAAAATATGATTTATTTTCATAGGCTGCAAAAAAGAAAAATAAATACATGAGGCATCCATATAATGGGGCAATTAAAAAAAAAACGGAAGAAGCAGGGGTCATGGAGGGGGTGAAGAGGAAAATATAAGTGGCTTAGGATTTGATTAAGAAGAGGGAGTTGAATTTTAAAGTTAGGTGTTTATGACTCTAACGATTGGTGGGGCTCAAAAGGGTGTCATGAAGGGTAGGGTGGTCTCCCCTCTTCAACTTTTCCTGCTCTGGGGTTTTGTTTGAGAATATTCCCTTTACATAAATCCATGATTGTAACATTTTTGTATTTTTTTTGTCTTTTGATTTTTTGCATGTAACATTTGAAAACGAGGCTTCTCTGCACTGTTGTTGCTTGCTCGGGCATCTGGCATTTGTTGACGTTGGAATGTTTTTCTTTGATTTTAAATTCAAATTTGAAAAAAATAACTTATTGGAATTGAAAAGCTATGAGTGTGTTGGGGGACTTTTGCTGCAAATAGATCGATAGGCCAATGGACAAAAAATCCATTTAGTAAGGCAAGATATGGCGCTAATGCTTAACTAGTAGTCTGGCAGGCTGACAGAGTTCTTCATCACCCCCTCAGCACCTCAGCCCTAGTTGGTCAGTACCTCTTGTTTCTCTTCTATGGCCTCTATTAGCACTCAAATATGGACAATACAATCCAAATATTGGGGATCGCGGGCCAAGAGCCTCTGTACAGCAGAGTAGACAAATGATAAAGAAGACATCATTTAGCCGTGGTGGGATAGGATGAATGGACCGTTTGGTGTATGGTTAGAGAGATTTAAGACTTTGTTTTTGTTTTGTGCGTATTTTTCTGTGTTTGTTTGTCTGTTGTTTTTTTTTTCTACGTTTTGGCCAAAAAGAGGGGCATTATGTCGAGCGGTCCAAGTTATTGTTTTGTGGATGGTTGGAACACTTGCTCTATGGTGCTCTGGTTTGCTCATGTAGCAGCAGAGTGCGTAAATGAGTGCTGTCGATGATATGGTATGCTTGGATAGATAGATGGATGGATGGATGTTTTGTCGTCTTTGGTAGTAGTAATCATAAATTTTTGTGCTATAATTTGTTGGCCATTCATTCGTGCGCGATTTGTCAACGTTTGAACAACACGGTATAGTGTCTTGGCTAGTTTTTTGGCGACCCGCAAAAATAAAATTGGAAAATATTAAAAGAAAATTAAAAAAAAAAAACAAAAGAAAGAAACCGTGCAGAAACGACTTACTTTAGTGATATTTACCAAAAACCAAGAAAATAAAACCAGAAAATCGGAAAATATATTAACAAGTGTATGCAAAAATAGATATTACATATAATATAAAAAAATTCTTTTAGTGATAAAAAATCTTGACCAACATTTTATTGAAGGATATTCAAAAATATCGTAAGAATTTTAAAAAATTAAAACTTAAGTAAGGGTAACTAAAAGGGTTAGGTTTTATAAAAAAAAGTAAAAACAAATTAGCATGGTTGAAGCACACTTTACATACCAAAATTTCGGTCAAATCATTCAAGAATGTAAACTTCTAGGAGCCTTTAAAGACTAATCGGAAGATCGATTTATATGGGAGCTATATCAAGTTACAGACCGTTTTGGACCATACTTACCAAGTATGTTAGAAGTCGTAACAGAAAACTAAGTGCAAAATTTCAGCCAAATCGGCCAACAAATATGGCTTCGAGGGGGTCAAGATGTTAAATCGGGAGATCGGATTATATGGGAGCTATATCAGGTTAAATGCGGCTTCCAGGGGCTCAAGATGTCAAATCGAGAAATCGGTTTATACAGGGGCTAAATCAGGTTATTGGGCGATTTGAACTGTTTGATATAGTTGTTCAAAGTTGCATGAAAACACTACGTGCAAAATTTCAGACCAATCGGATAACAATTGCAGCTTCGAGAAGCTCAAAATGTCAAATCGGGAGATCTGATTATGTGGGAGATATCAGGGATATCAGGTTATAGGCCATTCTTAGAACAATTGTTGGAAGTCATGACACAACACTATGTGAAAAATTTCAGCCAAATTGGATAAGGATTGCCGTCCCTAGGGGCTCGAGGAGTCAAGTCATCAATAAGAAGTTTCTGAGCAAAATTTCGAGTGGGTCCAGGTTTTGACACAATGTGAATATCTGGTTGATGATGGATTAACCAGGTCTGAAGCTGCATTGATAGTATTCTATTATCTCGTTGAATTAAGATTTTAATCTTTCACACAGTACTCTCGAAAGTATTTGGTATGCGATGGATAGGGCATTTATTTCTCGGTAGTAGGCACATACTGTATGTCTCCTTTATTATGAACGGTACCAATAATCGGGTATGCATACTTCTAGTCAGATCGCCCAGCCGAACTGATGTATACGCCTTATGAGCATGCCGCTATGGTATTAAACAGTCCAGCTGGCAATCCATCGGCTCCTGCTGTCTTCTTGATCCCGAACCTCATTGTGACTACGTGGTACGTGGTACCAAACATCGGATTGATGTTTGGTTCTTAGGTAAAATCTTTGGATTTCGTTCTAACTTCTGATTCGCTCACACTTACTTCTTTCCACTTCTATTATCTACCTGCGTAATAAGTGCTCTCCCTTCTACTTTTTCTAATTATACCTCTTCTTTACTTGGCGAGTTGCAACTGACTGCAGGATTGCTCTGTAAAGTGCATTGTTAGCTTCAGTAGCACTTCGATACTTTTGGTCGTACCATAAGTTTCTTGCGGGCGCTTCTGGTACCCAATTACGAAATCTGCGACATTTTCAATGGAGTGGGAAATAGTTTGCCATTGCATCGTAATATCATCAGGGGAAAAAGTGTTTCCATTAATCCATGAACATACGGAAATGTTAGTAAAACTTTCATTTCCCTAAGGAAAGGGCACTAGGGAAATGGTACTTCAACTACCGTTTTCCTTAGGGAAAGGATATTAAAACTACCCCTTCCCCAAGGATAGGGCATTACAACTACTCTTCTAATACCCTTAGATTAATAAAAGTCCAATTTCTCTAAGGAAAGGGTATTAAACCTAAACTTTCCCAAGAAGAGGGTATTACAACTGTCCTTTCCCAAAGAAAAATGTACTCAAACTGCGCTAACACTCAGAAAAAGGTACTTAAACTACTCTATACCTAAGGAAATGTTACTAATACTACCCTTTTTCTAAGAAAAGGGCACTAAAACTAGCCTCTCCCTAAGGAATGGGTACTAAAGCTACCCTTCAGCAAGGAAAGGGCACCAAAGCTACCCTTTCCTTAAGGAAAGCCTAGTTTTACCCTGAGAAAAGGGTACTAAAACTACCATTTCCCTAAGAAAAATGTACTAAAACTGCCCCTTCACTTAGAAAAGGGTACTAAAACTACCCTTTTCCTAAGCAAAGGTTACTTATACTACCCTTTCACTATGGAAAGAGTGCTAAAACTACACTTTGCTTTAGAAAAGGGTATTCAAACTACCCTTTCCCTAAGAAAAGGGTACTAAAACTAACCTCTCCCTAAGGAAAGGGTACTCAAACTACCCTTTCCCTAAAGAAAGTGTATTCAAACTAACCTCTCCCTAAATAAACGGTACTAAAGCTACCCTCTCCCTTAGGAGAGGGTACTAAACCTACCCTTTCGCTGACGAAAGGGTACTAAACCTACCCTTTCCCTGAGGAAAGGGTGCTAAACCTACCCTTTCCCTGAGGAAAGGGTATTAAAACTACTCTTTCCCTAAGGAAAGTTTACTAAAACTAACCTCTCCCTAAGGAAAGGGTACTCAAACTAACCTCTCCCTAAGGAAAGAATACTCAAACTACCCTTTTCCTGAGGAAAGGTAGTAAAACTACCCAACCCTCTTCTTAGGGAAAGGGTACTAAACCCACCCTTTCCCTGAAGAAAGGGTACTAAATCTACCCTTTCCCTGAGGAAAGGCTACTAAAACTACACTTTCTCTGAGGAAAGGGTACTGGAGCTACCCTCTCCCTGAGGAAAGGGTACTCAAACTACCCTTTTCCAAAGGAAAGGTAGTAAAATTACCCAATCCTCTCCTTAAGGAAAGGGTACTAAACCTACCCTTTCCCTGAGGAAAGGGTACTAAACCTACCCTTTTCCTAAGGAAAGGGTACTGGAGCTACCCTTTCCCCAAGGAAAGGGTACTAAACCTACCCTTTCTCTGAGGAAAGGGTACTAAACCTACCCTTTCTCTGAGGAAAGGGTACTAAACCTATCCTATCCCTGAAGAAAGGGTACTAAATCTACCTTTTCCCTGAGAAAGGGGTACTAAAACTTCTATTTCTCTGCGGAAAGGGTACTAAACCTACCCTTTTCCTACGGAAAGGGTACTGGAGCTACCCTCTCTCTGAGGAAAGGGTACTCAAACTACCCTTTCCATAAGGAAAGTGTATTCAAACTACCCTCTCCCTAAAAAAAGGGTACTAAAGCTACCCTCTCCCTAAAAAAAGGGTACTAAAGCTACCCTCTCCCTTAGGAAAGGGTACTAAAACTAACCTCTCCCTAAGAAAAGGGTACTCAAACTACCCTTTTCCTGAGGAAAGTTAGTAAAGCTAACCAACCCTCTCCTTAAGGAAAGGGTACTAAACCTACCCTTTCCCTGAGGAAAGGGTACTAAACCTACCCTTTCCCTGAGGAAAGGGTACTAAACCTACCCTTTCAATGAGGAAAGAGTACTAAAACTACTCTTTCCCTAAGGAAAGGGTACTAAAACTAAGCAAAGGGTACTAAAACTACCTTTTCCCTAAGGAAAGGGTACTAAAACTTGTCTTTCCCTAAGGAAAGGGTACTAGAGCTTCGATTTTCCTAAGGAAGGAAAATGGTAGATTAATCCCTTTCCATAAGGAAAGGGTATTAAAACTACTCTTTCTACCAAGAAAAGGGTTTTTTCATTCGCCTTTTCTTAAGGAAAGCGAATTATTAACTACCCCTTCCTAAAGTAAAGAGTACTTAAACTACCTTTTTCTCAGAAAAGGGTATTGAAGCTACACTTTTTTCAAGGAAGGGCATTAAAGCTACCCTTTAGCTGAGAATAGTGTATTAAAACTACTCTTTTTGTAAGGAAAGGTTACTTAAACTGCCCTTTCCTTAGTGAAAGTACCCTTTCCCTTTAATTTTAACGTTTTTTTTCGTTTTATTTTTATTTTCCCCCCTCTATATTCTTTCCATCTGAACCAAACCAATTCACACATTTTCAACTTAGAAGACTGACATTTAACTCAAATGCTCCTGTTACTCCATTAATCCAATTCAAGTCTTTAGCACATTCTTTGTCATAGCTAAATAGCCGTCAATTTATGTTGTCTATCTCACAGACAAATCCCCTTTAAGGAGATGAATTGATATCGCAAATTAATGTCCTCTAATCTGCTATCTGAAAGTCACAACAATTTGCCAGGAAAGCGTCAAATAGGAATACAACAAGAACTGTGGGTTGGTCCAATATGATGATGATGATGATGCATTAATGCAACAAGTTTAGGCCAAGAAACTGCAGTCAACTAGCAGGCAGGCAGTTAGTCAGTTAGTTGAACAGTTTCAGTTTAATGACAGTAATTACGAGAGACACGCA